>NC_056729.1:1486948641-1487193641 GCF_019279795.1 Protopterus annectens | reverse complement strand
AGGCAATGACCTCTTTCTTCCTGGATGCCAAACCCTTAGTAATGAGATGTGCCACATAGAAGGACTTTCTGACCACAGTGGCAATGTGGTAGTCAGAAGAGAGGTTGCTGTCAACCGGTGTTCTCAGATTTGTTATAATGACTTCTGTGTTCTACCATCAATGTGATAATTCATGGAAACCGTGTTTTTCCCAAAGGGGATGATGACACATTTTTTGGCATTGAGCTTAAGGCCATGGTTCTGACACTAGTCGTTGGTCTCAGTGAGGCCTATGTGTAGGATGTCAACATCACTTGGGGAATTGATAATAGCTCCCAACCTGCAATCGTAGCCAGAGTCCCTTTGTGTTGGCCTGGACTTCAGAGAAGTAGATACCAAACAGCAGAGGACCCAGGACTGAACCCTGTGGGACTCCACTCTTGACTGGTTGGCTGTCTGACTTGGAGTCAGCTACTTTCCACTGTGGATTTTATCTGTGAGCACTAGTTTGCAACCCAACTAGTGATATAGGGGTTGATGCCTGGCTTAGTGAGTTTTTCGATGATTCCTGAGTGGGGAATGATATCAAAGGCCTTGGCCACATCAAGGTAAGCTGTATGAACCACCTTGCCTTCATCCACAGCTCTGGTGACTGACTCAAAGAAGTCAACCAAGTTGAGCAGGCATGATCTACCCTTCACAAAACCAAACTGTGTGGGATCTAGAGTTTGGAGATTCCGTATATCCTTGTTTATTAGGCTCATGATGATGTGTTCCATAGCTTTGCGTATCAGACTCATCAGGCTAATGGGGCAATAGTTTCAGGGTCTGTAGTCTCTCCTCCTTTGTGGAGAGGGTTGACTGTAGCAGTGTGCCATTCAGTAGGGACAAACACTGTGGTGAGGATGTGATTGAACAGGGCACACAGGTGACGTGCCAGTTCACTCTGTAGTTCATGTGGAACACAGCCAGAGATATTATCAAGTCCCATAGAAGCTGTATTCTTGGCCTTGGACAGTGCTGTTTTAACCTGTGCAGCAGTAATACTGGGTGCCTGGCAATCTACTGTTATTGTGATTGGTCCTTTGGGGGGGGGTAAAGCTGGCACTGAATCTGTTGGCCATTATACTGGCAATATGTGTTGGCTTGGTATATGAGGTACCATTGTGCAGTAGCTCAGAGCAAATCTTGGTATTGCCATGGAGATTCTTAACATAACTGTGTAGAAGGCCTCGTGGTTGTCTTCTGCTGCAAATCTGTTCTCATAGCTAGCTTTAGAGGACTTGATGAGGGATCTCAACTTATTGTTGAGGCTGATAAGGGAGTTTTTTCAGTCTTGGGACTTCACCTTATTCTGCATGACTTTCCTCCTTCTGTTCTAGAGTTTGGGACCACCAGATTGGCTTCCTTTTTTTCTGAGGAGAGCATCTTTGTTCCATTGGGTATGGCGAGATCCATGCATTTGTGTATGTGTTCATACAGTGCACTGATGTATGATTTGGCAGTCATGCAACTATTCTCCATTTGCATGGGTGCCGTGAAGTTAGCCACCACTGTTTTCAGGAGCCCAAAATTAGCTTTGGAGAAGTTTTTCATGGTGGTTACCTTTGCAGGGGGGGTGGGGTGGATTTCCAAGGTGATTAGTTTGTGGTCGGATCTAACCAGGGAGGAATTGACTATTGGTGTAGAGCAATGGTCGCACATGTTAGTAATGACCAGGTCAAGGATGTTGCTAACTCTAGTGGGAGTAAGAACAATCTGGCCCAGGGCGTTGGAATTAATGAATTCCAGGAAATATTGGGCAAGTGTATTGGTACATGAGTAGTTTTCCCAGTTAATGGAGGGGTAGTTGAAGTCGCCCAGTATGAGAGTGTTAGATTGGAACCTAATATTCTCCACGATGCTTAGGAATGTGGAGTGTGAATCTTGGGACATGGTTGGGGACCTATAACAGGCTACGACCTGACACCCTGTCTTATCCAATGTTAGCTGCACCTGAAATATCTCTGATGCATTATGTTGGGCTACCAGTCCGGAAGTGTGCGCATCCTTTATGAATATGGAAACATCACCGCCTTTAGAGCTTTGGTCCAAGTTCTGGGGCCGAAAGCTATGGAATAAGTAATAGCCTAGTAGTGCAGGGGAGCTTTCTGCTGCCTTGAACCAGGTCTCTGTTACAGCACAAATGTCGATGTTCTCCGTTTTAAGGATTGCTTCCAGCGAGTGCATTTTGAGATTTAGACTTCTAGCATTGAGCAGCATGACGCTCAGATTGCATTTATTTGTAGCTGTTATGTTGATGGTCTTCGGAACAACATCTAAAAAGGCACTATAGGGGTGGCAAGAGCCGTGGCCAGTATCCAGAAACCCAGGGGTGACAGATGCAGGCCATGTTTGGCAAAGCATCGATATCTGCTTCAGTCTCCTCAGACAGCTTCTTTAAGGAGGTAGTATGTAACCGAGTCATACTTGGTTACATACTGCTTCCTTAAAGAAGCTATCCGAGGAGACTGAAGCAGAGTCATACTTGGTTACATACTGCTTCCTTAAAGAAGCTGACCAA
Source organism: Protopterus annectens (assembly GCF_019279795.1). Classification (NCBI taxonomy): domain Eukaryota; kingdom Metazoa; phylum Chordata; order Ceratodontiformes; family Protopteridae; genus Protopterus; species Protopterus annectens. The sequence continues at coordinate 1,487,191,099 of NC_056729.1, read as the reverse complement.
GGAAGATGGCACAGAGTCATACCTGGTTACATACTACCTCTTTAAGGAAGCTGTCTAAGGAGGATGATGCAGAGTCATACCTGGTTACACACTGCCTCCATAAAAAAGATGTCCAAGGAGGATTACACAAGAGCCAGAACTGGCTGGTTTTGAATGTCTTGTACTATACAAGAGAACTGTCATAAAAAATTAATGTGCAAGAATACAGGGAAGTACTGACAGCTCAGCTATCTGGAATTTTGTAAATAATCATTTGTGAGTAGTAATACAATTCGTATGCTTACAGTGGGGACTTGAACTTTTAAGTAATACTGTATTATTTTATGAACTAATGGAAAATAGACTCCAAAAATTAGTGGAGGACTTAAATGGCATGATTATTACTGACTTACTGTTTTCTCAATATGAAGGATTTTATACCAAGATTCTTGACAGGATAGATAAAAAATGTAACAATATACTTCATAAGAAACTTGAAAGGGATAAAAAAACAGTACCAAAAACAAGAGATGTACCCTACCAACAAATTGTTTTTCAGACACAATCAAACTGATTTCCATTCAGGTTCACCTATGAGGGACAAGGGAAATCAGCCTTTTTTTTTGAATTGGGAGAGGAAGGTGAAGTCAGTTTTTGTAGAGAAGAGGGTAGGTTTGACACTACTAGGTTGGAGGATTTTCCAGTATTACGACGCTCACAGTGAATAGCAGACAAGAAACACAGGGTGCATTCAGTCAACAGGGTACATACCAGAATGTGTTCCCCCTGTGGAAGAAAGGCAGGTACTAGTTACAGAGGAGGTAGAACAACATGTTCTTCATACTTGTCAAGGATTTCACATTTATAATTATACAGACAGGATTATTACGAATGAATACTTTACCCTGTTTTATAAAGGGTTTAAATGTGTGCCTACCAAAATACCTGACATTGCTGAGGTTTTAATTGACTTTCAGTTATATCTTAGAAAATTAAATTTTAAAATCTTATTCAAGAAACATGAGGGGTGTAAAAAAGAAGGTGGAAAGGATCTTGGGTTAAAGAAACTCAGTGTATTCAACCCACGCTTTCATCCCTTGGTGACAGCTTATGATATGGCTGTTAGGGTTGATTTATACAAGATGTGGAGAGAAAACAGGAGAATTTTTTCCAACTTGTCACCAAAAGAAAAAGCTTTACTACAGCAACTTCGGGATGACCGTTCTGTATGAATTATGACCCCAGACAAAGGAGGGGGTGTTATTATTTACAATTCTGAAGATTACACTAATATAATGCAAGAAATACTGCTTAATGAAGAAAACTATTCCCAAGTATCCAAAAATGAGGTACATATTTCTTACCAAAGAATTGATAGTTTTTTATATGAATACGTCTTGAAACAAAGAATTACCAAAGACATGCATCACTTTCTTTTGAATTCCCATCCCAAAATACCTGTGATGTTTGGTATACCCAAGGTGCATAATAATATAGTCACCCCACCTTTTAGGCCTATTGTGGCAGCTGGAGGGTCCAAGACACATAATTTGGCGGTATATGTTGACAAAAAGATTAAACATGTGGTAGGAGTGCCACATTTAGTGAAAGATTCTTGGGATCTTTTTTGGGAAAGATTAAACCTGACCTTTGGTCTTCGGACCTAGTGTTTTTGAATATAGATGTGCAAAATTTCTTTACCTGCATTCTCAAGAAAGAGGGCCTAGAGATTTTTGAAGAGGTACTTTTTACTTATAGGATCATAGGTGGGTACTAGGCTATTGGCCCTAGGGCCTATATAAGCCTAGCCAAAAATGTACCCTGGCTTTCGCCACCCAAGAAAATTATTTTCCTGTGCCCCTGTCGAGCAGAGCCACAGAAGTGATCCCTGGGGTGTATTTCCTATTTCCCACCCAATCATCAAGATTTTTCTTGAAGAGTGCTAATGATGAGTTCTGTTTGACATAGATAGGTAGTCTGTTCCAGAGTATGGGATGTCTCTGGGAAAGGAATCTATCCCTCCAGCATGTTCTGTTTATTGTGGTGACAAGGTTTAGGTCCCTACAGCATGTAGCTCGGAGGGATTGGGATTTTTTAAGTGGAGCATGTCCAACAGCTCTGGGCTTGACATAGCTTTGTATGTTAGGCAGAGATCGCCTCTGAGTAGGTGATATGCGACTGAGTAAAGCTGGAGTTTTTTGAGATGGCCTGCATAGGGCATCTGTTTGAGGCCAGTAATCCCCTTTGTGATGTATTTCTGTGACCTTTCCAGTTGTTGTAGATGTCTTGTGAGGTACATACCAAAAGGGGTGTTGTACTCTATAATGGGTCTAATGAGTGATGAGTAGAGGGGGAACAATGACCTCTTTTTTTTCTGGATGAGAAACCTTTTGTGATGAGGTGAGCCACGTAGAAGGATTTTCTGACCACTGTGGCGATGTGATTATCAAAGGAGAGACTACTGTCCACCTGTGTCCCAAGGTCTCATCACATTTTCGGCGTTAAGTAGACTACCAGCTATGTGGTAGTTCATGGGTTCAGAGTTTTTACCAAAGGGGATGACAATACACTTTTTGGCATTGAGCTTCAGGACATGGCTTTGACACCAGGCATCTGTCTAAGCAAGGCCCTTTTGTAGTATGTCCACATCGTTAGGAGTTTTGATTATGGCTCCTAGTTTACAGTCATCTGCAAACATTGTTAGCCAAAGACCTTCTATGTTAGCCTGTACTTCAGAGAAGTAGATACCAAACAGGAGAGGACCCAGGACTGAACCTTGTGATACTCCACTTGTCACTGCACTTGTCATTGGTCTGAAGTCGGATTTGGAGTCTGCTACTTTCACAGTGTGCTTCTGTCCATGAGCCAGTTGGCAACCCATCTTGTGACATAAGGATTTATACCTAGTTTAGTGAGCTTATCTATAATTCCAGAGTGGGAGATGGTGTTGAAAGCCTTGGCGAGATCTAGATAAGCTGTGTGAACCACCTTACCCTCATCTATGGCTTTGGTGACTGCTTCAAAGAAGTCAGTAAGGTTTAGGAGACATGATCTGCCTTTTACAAATCCGAACTGGGTAGGGTCCAGAGTGTGGAGATTACCAATGTCTTTGTTTATGAGTTCCATGATGATACGTTCCATGGCCTTGCAGACCAGGCTCGTCAGGCTAATGGGGCAGTAGTTCCCGCTTCTAAGAGACAATGTTCTCTGAAAGCATTCTGGGGGTTTTCCAGCTGGGAGTGCCATAAAGATAAGACAGAACCAGTTAGCACTGCACCATGCATCTTAGCACAATTAACCTTTCTTCTAGGTTAATTCAAGTTTGTGAATATGGCTGTCATTTTGGGACATTTGTTCCTGTTAGGATAAAATGTCAATATTTGAAGGTGTGTGTGTGTGTGTGTGTGTGTGTGTGTGTGTGTCTATACATACACACACACACACATATATATATATATATATATATATATATATATATATTTGTGTGTTAGTATTCAATTCATAGGTTTTGGGGGGTATTGGGTTTTTTGAGGGTTTTCAATAAAACAAAAAGCTTTGTAAAATGTGACATAGGCTCAAATGGATATGACAAGAAACAACTGATTTAACACAAAGGCTGGAACTAGACTTTAACAAAAAAGGTGCTGTACATAAAAATTTGGACTAATAAGTTTTTAATGGAGTGATGTTTTCTGTAATGTCTTTAAATGTCTGTAGTTTCACAGATAAAAAAACAAAAATGAAAGAATAGTGAACTATATTAAAACTGTATAGTGCATATAGCTACAGTATGTCACAGGAGACACATTTGAAAAGAACTGAACATGTGAATTTGATAAAGAAAGGTTTTCAGGATGGTTATTTAGTAGAATATCTGGGACAAAGGAAAAGAGGAGCACTTATATTAATGGCAAAAAGAGCTGCAGTAGTGATGGAAGAGGATAAACAGGATAATAATGGCAGATATGTACTGCTAAGGGGCTACTGGCAAGGGAGGAGGATTACACTGGCATGTATTTATATTCCACCTAAAACTGCTGTAATGGAGCTTAAGAAAAATTTGGGAGAAATAATCAGATTTCAGCAAAGAATATTACTTATAGGTATGGACTCGAATTTGATTTGCAGCAGAGAAGATGTATATGGGGGCCCAGAAGGGAAAGTATAACAAATGAATATAGATTGTTGAAGAAATTTATGAAAATATATGGCAAGAAAGATGTGAATTCATAATAGGAGTTTGGCGTGAACTTTACATATTATTCCCCAAGGTATCAAAACTGGGCTAAGGTAGACAAAATTTACATTTCACAAGAACATGTGCATTTAATTGAAGGTCTTGATATACACCCAATAAATATTTCAGATCATGCACCAGTAATAACTGAAATAAAAGCACAGGATAATAAAATAAAAATTAGACACTGATGCTTTCTCACTTATCTGTTGAAAAACGAGGAATTTAAGGAATGGGTAGTGGAGATTATTCAGGAGCTATTCGAGAGTATAGAAATTATTTCTGAAAATATAGCTAATTAGGTTGTGAGATAAAATTAAGGTGGGATTTAAAAATAGGGTGGAAATAAAAGAAAGGGAGCTATGGTTAAGAAGTAACAAGAATTATTTAAGGGACTGACAAATGTTAAAGTACTGCAGAGTAGGGGAATCTCCAATAAGAAGAGGATCAACTGCAGAATGCTAAGTAGAAAATAAGGGATTACCTTGATAATATACACAAATTTAGAAAGATTGTTATTAAGAACTGTTTTCTGATATTAACACTAGAGCAGAAAAACTTTTACCAGAATGACTCGGACAACAGAAAGTTGAAAGGGCTCTCGCCAAGCTTAGGGAGGCAAGGAAGCTAAGATATCTTCTAGAGGTATTAGAAATATTTTGGTAATCCTATGAAAGTCTGTATAAAACAGAGAAATGTGGAAATCAAGAAAAGATACAAATTGAAATGTTTGTGGAAGAATTAAATATGCCAAGGTTAGAGGCAGATGAGGCTCAATTACAAATGGTTAGGATAGGAGGACATGAGATAAAAATTGTGATATATAACCACCCTAAAGGAAAAGTCTCAGGAATAGATGATATTCCTGTGGAATTTTGGAAGCTAAGAGGGAAAAATTGATAAATATCTGGAAGGTTGTTTAACAGTATTTTAAGAGGAGGAGAAGTACCAACATCCTGGAAGAAAGCAGTGGTAGCTGCAATACCTAAGAGGGTAAAGATCCATCAGATTCAGCTTCATACAGGCCCATTTAAATATTCAACTATGATTTTCAAGTGTTTGTGTCTATAATGGCTAAAATAATGGCAAAAGTAATGCCAACATTGATAGATATGGATTTTTGTGGTTTTGTGAAGGGGAGGGAACATTTGACAACATTAACAGAACACTGATGATCCAGAGGGAAGCAGAATGTAAGAAAATACCATTGTTGTTTGTTGGTGGGTCTTGATGCAGAGAAAGCATTTGACAGAGTAAGCTGAGACTTTATGAGCAGGGCAATGGAACCATTTGCATTTCCTGAAAAAAAAATATAAGATTGATTAGGATATATGAGGGATCAGAGGTGAAAATTAAAGTGGGTGGGGTCCTTTCTCATAATTTCTGCTTGAGAGGAGGAACCATCCAGGAGTGCCCTCTTTCCCGTTTGTTATTTGCATTATATTTAGATCCACTGGCAAAGAAAATAAGGGACTCAGAAGTTCAAAGATATAATTGGATTGATAGTCTAGAAAAGCTGGCTCTATTTGCAGATTCTATTGTTTTATAATTGACAAAACCAGAAAGAGACATTCCAGTGTTGTAGAATGCTTTGAGACAGTTTCATATCTTTTCAGGATACAAAATAAATGAAGCTAAAACAAAGGTAATAGCAGTAAAGCAGTAAATTATGTACCCACATATGAATTGGTTCAGCAATATCCATATTTATGGGGATATGATAAAATGAAGTATTTGGAAGTATGGATTAAAAATGATGCTGGTGTCGCAGCTAAGGATATGTGGGAAGAGACTAAACAAAAGATAATACAAAAACTGAGAAAATGAAAGCATTATATAGATACAAGTTGTAAGGTACAAGCAGTTAAAATGTTTGTAGTCCCATTAGTCTTATACACAGGTCAGACATATTTTTATTAACCAGAGAAGTGGATAACAATTAATAAAGAGCTGAAGGACTTTATCTGGGTGGGGAAGAAGGGAAGAGTTAAGTGGGATAAGCTGATTCTTCCAGTAGAACAGGGTGGATTTGAAATACGCAGTTCAAATCGGTACTTCAGAGCTACACAGTTAAGGCTCCAATGCATAGCACAAGCAGGAAACTGTAATTCAGAGTGGAAGGGGATGATGATGAAATGGGGGGAAGCTCAAGAAACAAAGAGAGACTGGGATTTTGGATACATGCCTTTAAGGAGAATAACAATAATCATATAGAATATTATATCATTAAAGCCACAGAAAGTATCTTAAGAACTAAACCAACACAGGAATGCAGAAAGAAGATTCTTCCAATAGGGTTGACTGCAATTAGGGATATAGACAATAGGCAAGAGGGGCTGGAATTTATTGAAAACTGGCAAAGGAACTAGGGTATTGAGAGCAAATAACTAGACATGGAAAGATGATAGAATGGGAAGATGCTAAGAATTAATTTGCACTGGAGGTTAGAGATTGCCTTCCCTATCAAAGATTGATACCAGAGTATAGGCAAAGAGAAAGAAATAGAGGGGTCCTAATTGAAAGACCAGCACAGATAGAGTTTGTAGTAGACTCTAGAACAGAAGCTGCTGTTAAACAAGGAATAATTAGTACAGCATATAAAAGAGGTTAGGATTGGGGAGAGAGATCGAGATAAGCAATTCACAAAGAAACAATGGGAGGATATATGTGTGTCTCCCAAATATGCAAAAAAGTCTAGAAGATTTAGGGGTTTGCTTGGAAATGTTTACATAGATATTTTTATACGCTAAGTAGACTCTAGAGAATTTTTCCTCCATAGACAGCAAATGTTGGAGGTGTGGCAGGGAAGAAGGAGGTAATTGGGAACATATTTTCTGGGAGTGCATTGAGTTGACAGGTTGCAATTATTTCCTGCGAGATGCACTGTTGGAGATGTTGGGTGGGCAGATTGGTGTAATGAGGGAGATGATTTTTCTGAGCTAAGATAAAAAATCAGAATTACCTAGACATCGAGATTCAAAGATGGCTGCCATTTTGTAAACACTGCTGACCTGCAGCTCCTCAATAAACCTGAGAAAAATCTGTAACCTGAGTCGATACCAAGAGGTTTGAACATCAAATTAAAGACAAAAAAGATGCATCTACACTTAATTAATCTATAACCAGGAAAAAAAGTGGAAAAAAAAAGTATTTATCTATCAGGATTCCAAGTGATTAGCTAGCTCTGAAGAGAGAAATAAACAAAGGACTGTGTGCATTCTTCATTTTACCTGTCAGCTTGGGGAAAGGAAAATGTTACAAGAAGGAAAAAGCATGGAAACAACTACTACCAAAACAAAGCTGTCGGAATTACAGTCACCAGTAAAGGATGGGAGTGCGAAAAAGCAAAGAATTACTAGACAGCAGGAACAACAGAAACCAGAGACTAGATCTAAAACTGATCAGCCACTGAACATGGACGATATCAAACATGCTTTGTTGCCTATACAAGAAGCTTTAAAGGACTTGACTACTCAAATACAAACTTTTGGTGTTTCATGTAATCAGCTGCCACAGAGAATGGACAAAACAGAGGCTAGAATTTCAGAAACGGAGGACAAAATAGACTTGCTGGAGAAGAAAACAAAGGTATATGATGTGGAGTTACAAGCCATGCAAAGCAAACTTACTGATTTAGAAGTGAGGTCTAGGAGAAATAATATTATTATTAGAGGGATCCCTAAAAACATTCAGTATGCAGAGCTAATACCAGCTATAACATAAATACTTGAAGTTTTGTTAAATGATGCTGATGGAGTGAAACAAATTGTTATCGAAAGGGCACACAGAGCACTGAGAGAGGTACAAGCTTCTAATATGCCTAGACCTGTATATGCTAAGATATTGAACTTTCAAGATGTTAGTAAAATACTTTTTACTGCAAAAAAGAATGGTGGCTTTGTTATGTGGAAAAATAATAAAATATCTCTGGCTCAGGATTTACCATTACAAGTAAGCCTAGCTAGGCAGTCTTTATCTGCATACTGTAAATTTCTGATTGACAAGCAAATTAAATTCCAGATGAAATATCCTAATGTGCTTACATTTATGGTGGATGGGATTAAATATTCCGTTTCTACTAAAAACGAGGCAAAGAGAGTGTTTCTGAAGGTTTTTAAAGTTTTACCTGCATCAGAGGGCTGAAAGAAATTTCCGTTGAGACTGGCATGCTCCTGAGGTCAGATCCAGTATATACTATACTTCGAGGCTTAGGTAATCCTTTGTTCCCTGCTTAAGTCGTTTAGGCCTCTGTAAAAGCAATAAAACTGTTTGTTTGCGATAATCCGAGGGTCTGCTGGCCGTTTCCCGAACTTTTATGACCTCTACGAACTATTTTCGTCGAGTGGTAAACAGGAAATCTCTTGAATGCAGCTGAGAGTGTGGATTTCGATGTAACACTTCCTGTGGTCCGGCTGTGAAAGCGGTCCCCCGTCACGAGTATTACTGAGGGTTTCCTGGTTTGAGAAGCTGAAAAGAACTGACATAATGTGTTAATGCTTTTTTTAACAAGTAAATAACATTAGAATGTGTACGTAAAGCACATAATAACATCTGTTTTTCCTGTTTCTTTTTCCTTATGCTTATAGTTTTAAACCAAATTATATTTTTACAATATCTGCAGTGGGTGCAAGGTATAGCATTGTATATATGAATATAAATAGGTAAATAGTGGCTATTGGGTGGTGTTAATCAGACAACTAATGTTAGTATAGTTGGGAACTAAAGCATGCAACTTCAAAACTTTGATAATTGAGTTGCAGGCACTGTGTATGGTACAGAATTATAATGTGGGATGCATTTACGTTTTTTTTTGTCTGGTTTTTCTTTGTTTTTTTTTTTTCTTTTTTTCTCTCTCTCAATAAAAGTGGTATATAAATAATGATTGTAACAAAAGAGGTATGTGGGGTAGGTATAAATAGCTAGTCAATATATTAAATTTTTTTTTTAAATGGTAATAATACTTTACAATGGAGATTTGCTTAATTTAATAGTTGGAACATAAGCTGTAGAGCAATAGCAGTGTTTGTTAGGGAATGCTTAGTTTAGACTTTGTAGTAGCTAAGTTAGAATATATAGGTTGTAAGTTTAGGAAATGTTTTAAGTTTTATTACATGAAGCTTTTAAATATGTTTGTGTTTTTAACCTTGTTCATGTTTTTTTCGCATACAAGACCTATATAAGTCCTGGTCCAGGGGTAAAGTGGGTAGGCACTGGCTGGGGACGGGATGTAGGAAATGCTTCCAGATTATGTTTAGTATGCAGTTAATACATATCCATTGAACAATTTCCCTCTTATACTATTGTTGGATAATTAGACCTGTCAATATGGGAATTGGACTCATGGAACATTAAAGGGCTCCAGAACTTGAAGAAGAGGAAGCTGTTACTACACATATTGCTACAGGACAAAGCACTGTTTGCATTTTTACAAGAAACACACTTGTTAAATGATCAGTGGGATGATATTAGGAAAAAGAACTGGATCAGAGCGGTAGTGGCATCAGAAGGTAAGACAAACAGTGCTGGAGTAGCCATAATTATTAAAACTCAATACAAAGACAAGATTTTAGACTCTAAAGTGGATCAAAATGGGCGATGGTGTTATGTTATTTTATCGGATAATGCGTTTGATAAACCTCTTCTACTTTTGAATATATATGCACCATGTAATGACCAACAAAGTTTCATAACATCATTATATCCAATCTTAACACAGTATGATGGTTATTATTTTATTGTGGGTGGGGATTGGAATACCTATCAAAATCCAAAGTTGGATAGGTCTTGTCCACAAAGAGCATTTAACAAGCAGGCCGGGATAGCATTAAGTGATTTCAAGGAAGATTTTCAATTATATGATCCCTTTTGTTATGCACATAATACTAATAATGCAATTAAGTATACCTTCTATTCACCATGCCACGAAATGTGATCTAGGATAGATTTTTTCTTGATATCCAAAACATTAATTAATTTGGAACCAGTAGTGGTTATACATACTCGATATCTCTCAGATCACCCAAAAATTTCGTTAAGGTTTTCTAAAGATTTAAAAGATACAAGAATGCATAGAGGTTACATTTGGTCACTTAATCCAAATCTGTTAAATAAAAAGGATATAATAGATGGAATTGTAAAATATCTGAAAGGTTTAACGGATAGGATGAAGCTTCAGGAACATACTCCTGATATTGAATGGGCAGCAGCTAAATCTCAAATTAGAGGATTTCTTTTGCAAAAAGCCTCATATTATAAGAAAAGGCAAAACAATGATATTCAAAAATTAGAAACAAAAGTGAAGCTACTTGAGAAAGAACTGATTCAGAATTTTAATGCTCAAACAGAGAAGGAAATGTTGAAATGTCAAAGGGTCTCTTCTTGCTGCATAATAGTAGAGTAACACTTCAGGAGCATAGGTGTTTAGTGAAATATGCCAATAATGTTCAAATACCGTCAAAAGCATTGGCAAGGATTATAAATAAATCGAAAACAACTGTATATATTTCGGAAATACAATGCAATGACACAGTGTATTCTAAAACTGAGGATATTATTGATATTTTCAAAAATCTATACCAAGGTTTATGAGGGTCAAATTGATAGGTCTATACATAAACAGAATAAAAGATTCTTGCAAAAAATTAATTTTCCAAAATTAGAAGAGAGTCTGCAAGGTGATCTGATTAAACCTATATCTCCAGAGGAAATAGTATATGTAATTCAACATATGAAAGTACATAAGTCACCAGGTCCTGATGGTTTGACAGTTGAATTTTATAAAGAGTTTGCTGATAGTTTTGGTAAAATATTGTCTCATGTATTTAACTACATAATCAGAAATAAAATTAGTGACCCTCACCTTAATGCGTCAAAAACAATCTTTATACATAAAGTTAATTCAGACCCCCAAAGCCCAGATAATTACAGGCCAATAGCATTAATAAATGTGGATATGAAAACCAACTACCATTATAGCATGTAGATTAAAAAAAATTATGATCCATTTAATTTCTAAGGAACAGGCTGGATTTATGGCAACTAGACAAACTAGTGATAACACACTTACACTACATAATATGATGATGTATGCTAAACAAAACAACTCTAATATTTATGCCCTTATAATAGATGCTCAGAATGCATTTGATAGAGTACCTTTTTGCTTGATGTGTTACCTTATTTCAATATGCCACAGGAATTTATTCAGATATTACAAATATTATATAGTAATCCGTATACTACATTATATATTAATAGGAGTTATTCTAAAAGAATACAGATTAAAAATGGTACACGGCAGGGTTGCCCTTTGTCCCCCTTATTGTTTAATCTTTATTTAGAACCTCTATTTTTATATATTAAGCAAAATTTGTATCATAATGCACCAATACTTTATAGGAATAAATTATTAATGTCGGCATTTGCTGATGATCTTATTATTTATTGTACAACCCCAATTTCTGATAGTGAAAAGATATTAAATGTTATAAACAAATTTTCAGAAGTCTCTAATTATAAAATTAATTTGGAGAAAACTAGTATTTTCCCGTTAAGAACCCCTAAACCTTTTTCATTAATGTCCCTGGTGGGGAAGATATCATGCAAAGAAAATATCAAATATTTGGGTATTGGCTTCTCTACGGATAATAAGGACTTTTATAGTAATAATATTAAACGAGTATGGGAACTAATAGTAGCTGATTGTGGCAGATGGAGGAATTTAAGACTACTGGTATTGGCAAAAGTATCAATAGTGAAAATGAATATATTACCACGAATGTTGTATATCTTTAGGTCTGCTCAAGTATCAATTTCAAAGACAGTTTTTAAACAAATTCATAAAGATCTAGCTAAATTTATTTGGGAGCCGAAGAAAACTAGAATATCGTATGAGAAATTAATGACCCCGAAGAGTAGAGGAGGACTTGAGTTACCGAATTTTGAGGTGTACTATTTAATTGTGAATGCCAACAGGTGTTTAAGAATTTCTAATTACGAGGTAATTAGTACAAAGTGGATACCAACTTGGGTGGTCTTGAATTACAAGCATATTCTAGATCGGAACATAAATCCTAAAGCTTTACCCTTTTTGGATAAAATTAGTTTGATAAAGTATGGGATTATGGACCACTTAAAAACATATGTGTCATCTTTGCAAAATTTATTCCAATCAGTAGACTTGTTGCAATATATGATGGTTTTCCAGCCTTTCCATAGGAATCCAAATTTTAAACTAAATAATCAGTTGATTGATCTTAGTAAATTCCCATTAATAGTTAATTTGACTCTGATGTTTTTAATAAATTTAATTTATCGGCTTCACAAGTTAGACAGGAATTGAATCTTCCTAAGAGTTATATGGTTGTCATGAGACAAATCAGAGAACTTGCTCTGAGTCATTTTGAAAACTTTAAACCGGTAGTCGGAATTGTGGATAAATGCTCTGAATTGTGGCAGGCTCTCCAACAGGAGGTCAAATTTATAACAACAACAAATAAATTAATTAAAGATTTAAAATTGCAGGATAAAATTCTGTTGTCAGGGTATTGGGTTAACAAATTGACAGTAGCAGATAATCGGGTATTAAAAGCAATTGATTTAACAATAAAATCAGTCTCTTTTCAAAAGTTGATGTATACGCAGTTGATGATTTGGAATAATGCTTATTATACTCGTCTTAGGTTGCATAAATTTAATCCGAGGAATTCTCCAACTTGTCCATATTACACAAATCAAACGGCGGATCTTCTTCATATGTTCTGGAGCTGCAAGTGTATATATAAACTTTGGAACTCTCTTAGAACACAACTACAAAAGATGGGTTATCAAAGTTCAACGTTATCATGGGAATTTATGATTCTACATGTTCCTCCAAGAGAGCTCTCTAGGTCACAAACTATAATATGTATGAATATTTTTTTGCTGATGAAGTTATATATAGCTACAAATTGGTTAGAACCAGACAAGACATCATGGGATAATTTCAAGCTTGTGGCTATAAAGCATATATTAGCACATAAATTACTCCTGAAGCAAAGTAACAAAAATATTAATAACCCGAAAGTATGGGAAAAGGTTTTTAACATTATATTAGCATAATACTGTTATTAGGAATATATTAAAGTTTGGATATATATGTGGAGGAAACAATGTTTTGAAAACATATATGATATGTATGGACGCAAAGTACTTCTACAAATGTTTTGGCTTTGTTTTTTCTTCCCTGGTGTTTTCTTTTTTGGAGTAATGACGATTTTTATATGGAAGCATTTCGTGTAGATATTGTATATAGTTTTGATAGTAATAGTAGTGAATTATGTGTGTGATTTTATTGTATTTGGAAAATATATATCAATAAAAATTATTATGGAAAAAAAAAAGAATTACCTAGACATAGTAAGGCCTTGCTGTGTCTTATGGTGGCTGCCAAAAAAGTAATTACTAGAAAATGGAAATCAAAATCTAAACCAACTGTACTAGAAATAGTGAATATAGTAAGAGAGAGAAAACAACTAGAATTGAGATCTTTAGAAAAAGGTAGGAGCAAACTACATAGGAAAAAATGGGAATTGTGGGAACAATACATACAGGATAGGAATGAGGTTTTAAAGAAGGCAGGACGTAATTGAGCTATGTAATGTTTGACTAAAATGATTGGGTAGGTTATAAGTGATGTATAATGATTGCAACTAGGAGTGTGTCAGTATGGTTTGTGATGTAAAATGCTTGCAATTAGAATTGTGTAGGTGTGGATTATTTTTATTTATATAAATGTATGATTGCCTATGTTATAAGTGATAGTTAAATAAAGAGGTTTCCTATTTTAAAAAAGGGGGCAGGAAATGAATGATTTGTAATGTTGCTTAGGTTTTATGATATATAGCAATATATGTGAATTACAATGTTTGTAAACATGAACTTAATACAGTTTGATTGTTTTACATCAGTGTAAATTTGCCTATGTCACTAGTGATAATTCATTAAAGGTGTTAAATAAAAAAGAAGAATGTGGGTTCTATTTTTACCCTAGCATAACGAGGCTGTTGCAAGTTTGAGTATGTCCTCCTTTAGATGAAATGTTAAACTGAGGTCTCAGCTGCCTGATTTTTGTGGTAGCTTAGGTGGAAGTAAAAAATTCCATAACACTTATCAAAAATAAAAAAAAAAGAGTAAGGGATCTGTCCAGGCCAAAATCTGGTCAGTATGAATACCACTGTGGGTTTCCCTTGCAAAGAGGACACTGGCCTAGTGGGATTAACCTTGTCAGCAGAGCGTAAATAAATAGAAATAAAAAATCAGCCGTAGCTGAAACCGAAATGACATTGAAACTCAGGTTTAAAACTAAAAAGTTAAGGATCAAACTCTGTGGGGTACCTGAAGGGCATGACCAGCCTCTTGAAGCATTGTGAGATTTCCACCCTGCTTCCTTTATTTCCATACACTTCCTCATTTTTCATTTTTCCCATTGTTGCCATGGATTCATTCTCCATCATATCTTCTGAAAGAGCATTCTATGATCAACAATCCACTGCATAAAATAAATACCTCTTTAGATCTACAGAAAAATTAGTACAGAAATCTGATGATGCATGTACCCTTTTATCTCTACTCCCCTGTTTCTTCAACAAGTAATCCCTTTACACTTTCCTGAACTAGTCTTATGCATCCGTACCATATGTGTTCCGTCTTTCTTGAAGTGACTTGTTCATTTGTATCATGTCTTCTCCATCTTTTGTCAACTGACAAAAGTGTCATCTTCTTAAATCTGTTTTTTTATCTGTTTAATTTCATCTCACATACCCTTCTGGCAACATTCTTCTGAACTTCTCCCAGTATTCTAATATTCCTTTACTTAAATCATGACCAGAAGTGCATACGGCGCACTGGATGTTATCTCATTACAGCCAGGTATGGTGGTATGTTGTGTCTTTGAATCAGACCCTTATGGAATCATTGTCTGAGTCTTACTCAGGATCATGCGGTCCTCTGCAGCATTTAAACCAAAGATATCAGTATGACTTTAGGGGATAATTATTTTTGTCATATGATTTGTTTAAATTAATTTTATGTATGGTGAGCAGCATCTCGAACTGCATGTAGCAGATCATCCTGTAAACCATTTGTGATGGACAAAACATCACAGTAGTAGCAGGCAGAGCAAACTGCATTTTTATTTTATTTAAATTTGTTCACCGGGGTATTGTACTGATCAGTAATGACCATTTTAAGACCCAGCTGAGGTGAAAAAAAAACATTCTCAACTAGAAAGTACTGGAAGTCGAAAATACAAAGAGAAAGCATTGTGATAAACAATAAAAAAATACAAGGTCTACATACAAACGTCAGGTTCATCTTATGGGAAGTAGTCCTTGTCTGCATCAGGACTTCTTCCTAGTAAGCTGGGCCTAGTACACCTCCTATGGAAAGCATCAAGGGAGCATCCTCAAAAGGTCCCAAACCACCTCATCTGTCTCCTTTTGATGAAGATACAGTGAGTGTATGCAGACGTCTTCACAGATTTCAAGCTCCTTATCTCAGCACAGAGAGTGAGCCTAGCTGCCTAAAGAATGAACCTAATTTCTGCTGTCTGTGTCCTTGATTTCATCCTTTTAGTTCCTATCCTAAGTTCATAACCAAGGTGAGAATGAGGACGTAGACTAACCCGTAAATTAAAAGTTTCATACTGTGACTTGTCTCTCTTCCCCACCATGGTGTGGTTCAAAGCCTGTAGAAATGCTATCACTGTACTAGTCTGTTGGTTTATGTCCTAATCCCCTTTACCCTTTCTCATGAAAAAGACCACACAGTATTTAATTTCCTCCACCTATGTAGCTGCTGCCTTCTTACCTGGGGGAAACAGCATACTGTCTTCCAGTAGAGGACCGTGACCTCTAATTTGTAGGTGTGCATATCCTGCAGACATTTTTTTGTTGAAAGGGTTTTACTAGTGTATTTAGGGTATGTCTATATTGTGAGTACTGGGGCCACCGTTTGGTCACATATTCCCTTCAGTAATGGTCCACAACTAGTTATATCAGGCAAAACCATATTTGAAGTTCTGAGGACCCCCAGGCTGGATTAACAAACTGGGGTTCCCCAACAGAATTAGTACAGTTAAGGCAAGTCCATCAATTCTGATGTGGTTCAACTTACATGGTACAGTCAAGAGTGAAAAGCTTCCCACAAATGTAACAGGTTTTGGGCTTTGGCAGCAGCAACTAAATGTGGGAGCATCAGGAAAGTTAAAAGGACTAGGTTCCCCAGCACGATTAATGGCAACTGAAAAACCAGCAGATTTTACAAAATGAGGAAGCCCACATCAGACATAGTGAAGTCTAACCACTTTGCTGGATTAATGTGTCATCAACTCTCTTTTAAAGTAATAAAATCACTGCCCTCCAAAGAATTAGGTGAATGTTGCACAAGACTGTTTATACCTCCCTTTATCAAGGCCTTGCAGGAGAGATGCAGGATTTCCTTGAAAAAATGTTTTAGTATACTGGCCATTTAATATATGGTAAAATAAACATGGCTGTCATTGTGCTTTCAAGAACTACATCGCTGAAACACTTATTTTTTCAGAAGAAATTCTCACCTGTTTCACAATGCTATGAAAAAGGGATGTTTGAGATTTTTTTGTTTTTTTCTGTTTTGTCCGCGCTCTCTCCTTGAGATATTTTACCTTCTTAGTCAGGTGACACACAATAGCATTACAGAAGTCAGTTAGCCCTAGCAGGATTAACAGTGGTCCATAGCGAGATTAACAGAATCAAGAAGCTGTCATGTTAAACAGAATGACTAGACTCTGAAGGGATTAGCACGGACTTGTGGCAGCAGACTTAATGGACTCAGGGGATGCAGCATTAACAGAGTCGGAGACCCTATTACAATTAACACTTTCAAGGACACATGGCTGTATTAGTAAAGAGAATGTGATCACAGCAGGACTAATTGAGCCAGAAATCTTGGCAAGATTGTCAGATTCAGAGAACGCTTAGGGTTTGTGATATCATAAAATATGCTGTTTTTAGTATTAACCTGTCGCCATATTTTTATTCTCCATGTACATATACCAGTTTTTCTTAATAACCTAAAATTTGTAATGGTGCTAATTTAGAAAATCATCCGTCATCTGTCTCCATCTCCCAGAGTACAGATGCAGCACTACTTGGTAATCTGCCTTTGAGTTATAAGTTACAGCTATAGTGATCCTCCCTAAGTAGGACAGTACATTTCATTAGTTCCTACATCTGTTTATGAGAAGCTTGGAAGTTGATGTTTATCCACTACTAGGAAGAGATGTAGTGGGAACACTATCTGCAAGAGGCTTATTTGTGTATGGGTGACGTAACCTTTTTGAATTCTTTCTTAAAACATGGTTGTCAGCTGTCTTATTTTCATATATACTAACATTCCTCAATTGTTTAAAAGGAGAAGCGGGTTAGCATCACTTGCAAACTATTCTTTCCTATTGGATGTAGATATTGGAAGTTATTCAGAAATGAAGAGTGGATAGTACTGTGACTTGCAACGCACATGCAGGGGCCAGTTCAGAGACATATGTAGTGCAATTATGCTAAAGAGTAAGTGGCCCAGTATGTATTGTATACAGATGACTGCATAATCACATGCTGAGGGGCGTCAGCATGCTAATGACAGCCACCACATATGAAAATGACAAAATCAAAAATGTTGTCAGAACTCAGAAACATAAAATTAGTGCTGTGAGCCCCTGTGATCTGTTTTCTCTGTGTACAGTAGCACACTTAATAGTAAAGAGCTACAAATGAAACCAAAGGATAAACAAAACTCCTTTGCATGTGAAAGTAAGAAAAGGTGATTACAGTGCAGAAAATGTTTTGACATTATTTGGTTGCCAGATGACATGAAGATGTTTTGCTTTATTGATCAGAAGCTGCACTAAAGACCCCCTGATAAGATAATGCTGTGTCTGTGTGAGTAGGTAGTTCAGAATAGATGCACCAAAACGCTAAGACGGATGAACTCTTAATTGACTAGTCTTTTTTTTTTTCAAGTATAGTACTGACTAGTCTTCTGAGGCAGAGCAATTTTTATGGTAAATATGATGAACAAAAAATAAATTAAAACCTTTAAATGGCACAGTTGCTTGACTTTTAGATACTACATTTAAACTTGTGGCTACTTTTAACAAACTTAAAGTAGCTCCTGTTAGCACTTAACAATAGCAAGCTCACCCAAATCCTCAAATGGGAACATTAGGCATCTTAAGCTATTTATGTCAGTTGTGAACCTAGCATATGAGAGGCAGTGTAATTCAGTAATGCTGTAGCTGCAAAAATATTGTTAGAATGTAACAGCAAGTTCAGCAGTATCATCAGATAGAAGCAACAGACATGCCTACTGTTCCTATCAGCTTAACACAATAATATTAAACCTGTTAAAGTTGAGAAAAAACAATGTAAATGTAAAGAAACTTGCATGAAATAGCTCGACCATTGGTTTTATTACCAGAGACCCAGTGACATTTTCAGTCTGTGAACTGCAGCAGTTAAATACAACATTGCAAGCTGAAGTATTATGTTATTATCAGTGCACCTTTAAATCTTTTTGTAGGAACACCATTTTATTCAAATCAGTTTCAGAAAGGTAAAGTAGACACACTTGCAATCCAGTTTTACATCCTAAATAGAATTTAAACAACAGCATCAAGCACATCTTTTCACTGTTTCACCATCGTTGACATCTGTCACTTTACACAAAGGTAAGATGACATTGCAGTAATGGTTAGAGCATTTGTTTACCTTACACACAAGAGGGTACAGGGTGGGGGTGGAGCCTGAATGGCTAACTGAAAGAAGCAGTATTTTAGAGCTCCATATAACTAGTTAAATATCACAGGAAAAATATTCTTTTTTTTCTTCAAAGTATAAAAATCTTATAGGTTAAAGGGCTAATTTACATAATTAGAAACTTTGGTGAAGTTTTACAAATAATTTCCTGTCAAAAAGCTTGGAGATATATTCACTTGTTAAAATGAGCAACTCAAAGAATTCTCATCAGGATGCTGCCTTAAAGAAGGAACTACAACAGATGGCATCTACCCTGCAGGAGTTGTCTTTGAAGATGGATGATTTTAAAAGAGAACCTAGAAAATCTTAAAACAAGCAGTCAAAAACAGGCTGACACCCCCAAGGAAATGTTACAACAACACCAGACAAGGATAACAGGAATAGAGGTTTCTCTAAATGACTTAGAAAGCAGACTTAAGGAAGTGGAAACGCAGAAAGAACGGCTTCTTAAACAAAACACTTGATTGGTTAATAAAGTAGATGACTTGGAAAATAGGGAGAGGAGAAATAACATCAGGATTTTCAGATTACCTGAAAACACAGAAGCTGAGGATATTCTTTCCTTTTTATCAAGCTGGATCCCTGACTTTTTAAATTTAAAAGAAGGACTTTCCTTTGGCATTGAAAGGGCACACAGAGCTCCTGGGAAACCTGCCACTAACTCAGACTCTCCTCCTAGGTCAATAATTATCAAATGTATTTCATACTTGGACAAGAAACTGATTTTAAGATCTGCTTGAAGGAAGGCACCTCTAAAATATAAACATACAAGATTTGATAACAAATATTCATCTAGAATAATGGAACAAAGGAAAAAAGTGTGGCCAATGATAAAGTTTCTGAAACAAAATAACATCAAGGCACAACTTGCATATCCAGCTAAGATAAGAATACTGTATGCCAACAAGATGAGGACTTTTATTGACTTAGAGGAAACCTCTTCAATTATTAAAACTAATAATGTGATTACTTTACCAGAAGATATGTATTGGATGCCACCTTCTCTCAAGAGAACAAAATAAATAAATGTCTGGACAGATGTCAAAAAGAAGAAACAAAAGACTGATTCTGTTACAGCCAAATCTCTCAAAGCATCTACTATGATATGAATTGTTTTAACATTACTTTAAAGGACCAATTTTGTTGCTTGGAATTTTAAAACAAAGGTAACTAACTACTGGAATCTTTATCCATATATTTTGAAAATAGATGACACATGAGAGTATTCACATTACCTCAGGTATGTAAAACAGGGTACTTTTCTTTCACAGAAGGAGGGTTATATAGCACATAAAATGTTTATACTGTAAATCAACATACATAGTATATGTTTATTTTCTCTTAATTTTATCTTTTCTTTCTCTCTCTTCTTTCTTTTCTCATTATTTTAACTGCATCTTGTCCCCCTTTTTAAATTATTTCCTATTTACTATATTAATATAGTCTGTATATATTTAATAACTTACTGTCTATACATAGATAAATATTAGTCTAAAGTAATCTAATTTTAAGGTAGACTAATTGGAATAGTGAACTGAATTAATTGTTATTACAATATTTATTAAATTAATGATCATGAGCAGACATGTGATCCGCTGTGGTGACCCCTAACTGGGCAAAAGCCGAAAGAAGATGAAGATAGTTACTGTTATGCTTATTGGGATTGGAGACATGTTCGTGATAAACTCTGAAATGTTCCATTCATGTACATATGTCCTTTGAATTATTTCCTTTTAGTATTAACAAATACCTAAAAAAAGGAGGGAAAAATGTACTGTTGGTTAAGAGAAGTGAAGGTTTCTTCACATTCTATTTGCGTTGCAACAGCAACAGCAAACAATTGCTACAGTTTCTAAGGACACTGTGAACCTGCAAAGTGCATTTAGCTTCACAGATAACAAATAATAAGAAAAAGTAATGTTGTTTAGTTATTAAAATGAAAAACAACCTAAGCAAGGTAAAATAAATGGTACTTGCGTATTATCGCAACCACTTTCCTAACCGATAATACATAAGCACCAACTACTCGTGTGGTGTTCAGGTGGTGAAAAAAGTATTTGACATAATTGTGTTAATCTCAAACTGTAGAAATTTTGAAAATATTCACAGATTTTTTAGCCTCCTGTCCTCCCGTTATTTTAGGTTTCCACCAGATGTCATGCACCATGTTGATATGAATGTGTGTCATTGTTACCTAGCAGGCAAACCTAGTCTTCAGTTATGGGTGAATGGTGAAGGCACAAGTTAAAATTGGTAAAGTCCGTTTTCAGTTTATGCAATGTGACATGCATCGATCATTTCCCCGGAGTAAGACATGAAGTGGCCCGTTGCACATAACTGCTGCTTTTCTTCCAAGTGCTAGCGATTGCTTCAGTGTAACAAATTCACACTTGTGTCTGACTGCCATTCCAGCTATACATACCTGTCAACTGCCCGGATTTGCGCACAATGTCCAGCTTTTTTACACATATTTTTGGTATGGCCCTCATAAAATGTGTGACTGTCTACCAAGGCAGCCGGATGATCTCAGGATGGAAGTCAGTAGGTACTGAAATACATACGCAGTATGTGTAGCAGCGGACAGTTTATTTTTACTTTTCAGTAAGTGTCATTGGCAATGGACAGTCCCCAGGAAGAGGAATTTATCCATTATGCCTGTTCCCCTTTCACAACCCATGTAATATAGCAATAACCCACGCCTGGGTGTGGGTAATGCTGGATTTACCCATGGTTGGCATGGTTTGGTCCCGAGGGTGAGGGACCAAACAAAGCCAAACGTGGGTAAAACCAGCATTACCCACACCCAGAAGTGGGTTATTGCTATTATACAACAACATTATTTAAGAAAAAAAAAAATTAAATAATGGCATTTATATAATGCTTCCTTGCTGCCCTTCTGCAGCTGTCTGGTATTCCGCGGCAGTTCTGATGTACTGCGCATACGTATGCCTACGCAGTACATCAGAGCTGTGGGCAAAAGCAACGGAGAAAGCAAAATCTCCATTGCTTTTTACTGTTTCGCTGTGTTAAATGGGTTTAACATAGCGAGACAGCTTTAAAAAAAAAGCAACGGAGAATCTACGTTGCTTATTTTAAAGCTGTTTCGCTATGTTAAACCCATTTAACATAGCGAGACAGTTTTGAAAAAAGCAACGGAGAAAGCAAGATCTCCGTTGCTTTTTACAAACTGTTTCGCTATGTTAAATGGGTTTAACATAGCGAGACAGCTTTAAAATAAGCAACCGAGATCTCTGTTGCTTATTTTAAAGCTGTCTCACTATGTTAAACCCATTTAACATAGCGAGACAGGTTTAAAAAAAGCAACAGAGATCTCCGTTGCTTTTTTTAAACCTGTGTCGTTATGTTAAACTCCTTTAACATAGCGAGACAGTGTTTTAAAAAAGACTTATACTAATGGGAAAAAGTCCGGGCGACCGGACCTTTTTCCTTTAGTATAAGTCGATTTACAACGTGCACGCTGGCCAATCAGCGTGCATGTTTTGGAATATTAATGGGCGGTCATGGTATAATACCCAAGTTATTTGGAGTTTACACAACAACCCTTTTTACTATCGCATACATTTGTTCCGCAATGACATTATCAATTACACCACGTTAGAAATGTGGTTGCGATAATAAGCAAGTACCAAATAAATAAATAATGGGACTATTTGTAAATATTTCATGATTTATCCTCATAGGATTACATATTCCTGGAAACACAACTGAAATGTTCCCAAACTACATGTGCACTTTAATGTAGCTGCTTGATTAAAAAGTATTACTCAGTTTAACATGCTGATTTCACAAGCTGTCTGCACTGTAAAAGTTTCATTTTATATGTTACTTGAAATTGTCAGTCTCTAGAGCATATGAAAAGATACATATTACTTTTTGCAACATGTTATCTTTGCAGTTACCTCACATTCTGTACAAACTCACTTGATAACTGATAGCTATTAATTTAAAATATCAGTTTAAATATTAAATGTGTCCTTGAATTGCTATTGACATTTTGACAAAATATAATCTGAACTGTAAAATGAATGACTTGAAAGAAGTGAATGAATGCATTTAATATTTAAACTGGAAATACTTACATAGAGCATTTTTAACACCAGATAGAATTAAAAGGATCAGTACTACTATAAATGTTTTTGCTGGAGGTGTGAAAAGTCAAATAAAGCAGACTGGATTCATATTTTTTATGAATGTAATAAAATTAAATCATATTGGAATGGAATCTTATCATTTTTTACAAGCTTTATTTTAATGAATCCTTTACCTTAACTAAAGTATTGATTATACTAAATGTAAATGAAGGTCCCTACCTGAGTAAGACAAATATGTATTTGTTATGGACAATACTTGCTATATCTAGGAAATGAGTAACCAGAAGGTGGAATTCAAATACACCCCTGACCTTTGAAGAATTCTACACTTTACTGAAAACAACTTCATCGATGGAAATAAAAATCAAAGAACTACAAATCTATCCCAGGCCATTGGTAAATAATCCTTGGAAGAAAGTTATATCTTTGGACACTGCAATAATGGAAGAAAGTTATATCTTTGTTGGACACTCTGCAATAATCAATATTGTATCTCTGATAACTGATCTGTTAATTCTATATTTAATAACATACAGTGTATATAATTGAAAGTTAGGCTATTGTAAATATTGTATATAGTTGTTTAAAATAATATTTAAAAATATTATGTAAATGTTATTTTAACTGTATATAAAAAAAATGAGGGAAAAAAAAAGAGGGTACAGGGTTTGATTCTCACTGAGGGAAATTGGCTAGCCTTAAAATAGTCCACAGGGGCACCGTGCCTAGTACTTCACTATGTACCTCTTTCCTAGTACTTCACTTGTTTGTTTTTCTTTCAGCTTTTCCATGTTAGGGGTCGCCAAAGCGGAACTCCGGTCCGCTAATGATTGGCAGTCGATTTTCTTGGTGCCGAGGTGCCAGCCCGATGCCGAACCTTCAACAAAGGCACACCCATTCACACATGTCTTTCGAATGCCATATGTACCTAAAAAACAGTCTTCCCACTGAGACTAACCACACAAATTCTACCCGATAATCATCAAATTAAGGAATATGAAATTGGCATAGTATTTTTACTGCTTATGTATTTATTTATTTTATTTATATTTGTTTAACAGGATAGTGCACTGAGCAATGCTGACCATTTTCAGGCTCAGCCTGGGTGAAATACAAAGCATTTCACAAACAAAAACTTCAACAATGTAAGCAATAACAGAGTAGCTCACGCTGATTGCACTGAAAAAACTAAGTGTATACATTCTAGTCAACAAGCACAGTGCACTGAAAAAACTAAGTGTATACATTCTAGTCAACAAGCACAGTGCAATGTACAATCAAGCAGAGAGTAATGTACAATATATGCATTAGTTTCTAAAGTGGATCAGTCTTCAGCAAATCTTGAGAGGGGAGAAGAGAGTTGGAAAGGAGATTAGATGATATGTCCTGTGTTAAAGCACTAACATTTGGCTTGGATGAAAAAGTGCTTTTTAAGTTGCAGTCTGAATTTGGAATAAGTGTTAATTTCCTTAATATCAATGGGAAGAGCTTACCAAAGAGTAGGTGACTAAGAGGAGAAAGCCAGTCCAGTGCTGTGGAGTTTGGTTCTAGGGATAACAAGATGTGGAGTTTGGTTCTAGGGATAACGAGAGATGGTGTGGCTTATAAGTAAGTGTCTCGGGTTGTATGAGGAGTTTTTTCATGAAGTCTAGCTGCAAGGAAAGTAAATGTCTGGAGTTGGAGTAGTTTGTAGAGTTGGGATCCTAAATGTGGGTTAGGTCTTTGTTTTATGGGTAGCAATTTGGCTTTTTCTAGGGCGATACAGTGATGCTCACAGAGAGGCAAGTTTGTATATATTAATGAACTTTTTTGCATGTGGGCTGTTTAGCAATTACTCCCAAGGAATCTTGGGAAATTATTTACCTATACTAATTAGAGGCACATGTCCCAATATGAATAAGGAAATGGGAAACCAAGCCTCAATTAAAATAAATCAAAATTTAGCTGTGGGAACTGATAATTTTAATGGATATTTCTTAAGAAGAATATCTGAAAAGTTGATTCCATGTTTAACTTATTTGTTGCAAAAATCATTCAAGGAAGGATTTGTTTCTGAACTGTGGAAGGAAGCTGTAATAGTTCCCATTTTGAAACGTAAACCAGGATATATGGTAGAGAACTATCAACCTATTTGTTTGACTTGCATATTTTAAGTACTTTGAGTGGACACTGTGGCTTTCCTGTAAGCGAGTTCTGGACTTTTAGCTTTGATATGTATCAGCATGGATTTCTTTCAGGGAGATCACAGGTCACTAATTTTACAGTTTTCTATGAGCAGATTGTTATGTCATTAGATAACCCTCTAGCTGTTGATATGCTAATGTCCTGTAGAATCAGATTTGTGTTTCATAGGAGATCATGAGAGATCTAGATATCATGGTAGATGTAAATCTTAACTTTGAAGTTAATGTAGCAGACATTATTAGAAAATGTTATGGTTTTATGAGGAATGTCCTTTGATGTTTCTCAGATAGTCAGGTGTTATTAAAGATCTGTTTAACAAATATAACAAGCATTTTCAAATCTAAGTCCTTGGGATTTCCCTCTCTCTTTTCCCCCTTGGCTGACCTGGTGTGACTCAATTTGAACTCTACAGTTCCCTACTAAATGGAGTCTACAGGACTGCAATTGGATACCATAACAAAATCAGTTTCTCTCAGCATTTAAGCAGATTGAGCTCTGCGGTTCCCTACAAAACAGAGTCTACAGGACTGCAATTGGATACCATAACAAAATCAGTTTCTCTCAGCGTTTAAGCAGATTGAACTCTACAGTCCCTACAAAACGGAGTCTACAGGACTGCAATTGGATACTATAACAAAATCGGTTTCTCTCAGCATTTAAGCAGAGTAGGTTGCACACAACAAGCATTTGTTAAGCTTTCATTTACAGTGCTGTGTAATTAAGCGAGTCACCACTTTGGTCAGCCATATGGCTCTTTTTTTCTACTTGAGTGTTTGCCTCCTTCCCCTGTAACTTAAGTAAACTGACTCTTGCATTAAGAACTATAATACTTACCTTATAGCTTTAGGACACCTTAGGAAACCTTGTAAACTGCAATAGCCTGACATTTGAACAAGTAACCCTTGTAAAAATTCCCAAAATTGTATACTGTTGGTCTGTCTTTCCTGCTAAACATAAGTGAAATTACAGTGCTGAGTGCAAATAACATTATAGTGCTGAGTGCAGATTTTTTGCCCTTACATTCAACTTACCTCTAGTATGGTGTCTTGAGTCGATCACTCCTGTGACCTGTAACCACTCCTACTGCCTCCCCCCCCCCTCTTTCCTCAAACAGGTTAAACTGCTACAATTCAGTACAGGCATCATTTTCAAATGTAGGTGCTTAGGATCTCCCCCCCCCCCCCCCCCCCTTGGCTGACCTGGTGTGACTCAGTGTAAGTTTCTTCATTGTATGGATCTTTTACTGTTTTTTGTGTAACTGAATGACCTGCTGCTAAATTCTGATTCTGCACAGACTGCTCTATTTTTTTTTTTTGCAGAGGCTCTATAAGTAGCTATTGACTTTACTGAATTTCAGTGGTAATATTTGGGTTTAAACTGAAACTGTACCTAGAGAAAGTGTATAATCAGAGCTCCTACTAGCTGCATGTGTTTTTAATGTTTAAATTGCACACACACATTGAAGAAGTGCTTTTATGACTTGAATAACTTGGGCTAGCAATACCTGAAGTGCTTTTACTGGCAATTTTCCAGTTGTACAATTGTGAACAATTGATTTAGTTTTTCTGGTATATCTTTAAAATCTGGCAAGTGTTTATTTACTGCCTTGCTCTCTGGTTTAGGTTTCTTAGCTATAAATCTTAGTTCATTCTAAAGTGTGCTACTTTACCCTCCCCCCCTCAAACCTTTCTGAATGTATTATTATAAAATAACTGCCTGTTGTTGCCTTCATGCTTACCCTAGAATCTCTGCTTTTCTCTTTTCCTAGTGGAAGTCTACGGTTCCCTACAAAACAGAGTCTACAGGAATGCAATTGGATACCATAACAAAATCAGTTTCTCTCAGCATTTAAGCAGAGTAGGTTGCACACAAAAAGCATTTAAGCTTTCACTTACAGTGCTGTGTAATTAAGCAGGTCACCATTTTGGTCAGCTATATGGCTCTTTTTTCTACTTGAGTGTTTGCCTCCTTCCCCTGTAACTTAAGTAAACTGACTCTTACATTAAGAACTATAATACTTACCTTATAGCTTTAGGACACCTTAGGAAACCTTGTAAACTGCAATAGCCCCGCTACATTCGCCCTCGCTACGCTCTGGCTCTCTTCGCTCCCCTCCCTGCCCCCAATTCCCTCCTGCCCCCAGTACCTCTAAATGTATAGTACTATAGCCACTCCCCCACTTTCTAGATCATATTTGCTTTCATCTGGAATAATTCCTCCCACCCCCATTCTTGTACCTACATTTTAATAGCACCTATTAGCTTGCATCTGGCATTCTCACAAACCCCTTCTAGTACCTTTACCTCACCACTCTATCTTCTGGTGTTGCATCACCAGGTAAAACAGTTCCTTGACTCACAAGCTGAATCACAGATAATGATATACTCCTCTTTACTACCCCTCTTGTTTACACCATACCTCCTTACCTTGTATGAAAACCAGTTTCTCACAGGATTTCAGGTCCCTAAAGGCCATACTATCCCCCCAGCTGTAAATCCTCCCACCTTCAACCGAACATCTTGTTCAGTCTATCAACATCTCAACCCCTGGCACATTAGCTCTAGATCCAAACACTATCACAAACTAATAAACAAATTCCTGAAGTTCATCACCAAGTATAGACTTAACCTAATACTTGGGGGTGATATTCACCCCAACCCTGGCCCACCCACTTCAGATACACATACCCCCTCTACTTGCAATCTAAGCTACAAACCTACAATTAATAAGCCAACTAACTCTCCCCTAGCCTGTCATCTCAATATTAGAAGCATTAATAACAAGGTACATGAATTGCATGCACTTCTGGACGTCCACTCCCCTGAGATTCTCTGTTGATCTGAAACATGGTTAAAACCTAACACTACAGACAGTGAAGTGTTACCACCTGGCTACAACATACACAGGCTGGATCGTGCTTCAAGGAAGGGGGTGGGGTAGCTGTACTCTATAAATCTGAGTTGAATGTCACCATAGATGTAATACAACCACCTCAGATTAATAACTCAGAGATTCCTGCCACCAAATTGCAACTTAATAAAAATAAATGCATTAATATCATCTGTATGTACATTCCCCCAGGTAACAATATATCTACACTTGAAGATATCCTGCACTGGCTATCATGTCACTACCCCCAAGAAACCCTACTACTAGGAGACTTTAACATAGACTGGGGCACCTGTTCCTCAGAATCCCCAACCACCCATATTAACCTTCATGCGTTTACACAAATCATATCCACCCCTACCATGATAGCTAAACCCAACCAAAAAGAAAGCATACTTGATTGGGTACTCATAAATAGTCACCCCCAACTGTACACCTCTGGTACCCTCCCTGATGATCACCCCCAACTGTACACCTCTGGTAACCTCCCTGATGGCCCAAGCAATCACCTTCTCACATATGTAATTAAGCACAAAGCCATTCATTCCCAACAACCCTTACTCAGAAAGGTTAGAAACAGTAAAAACTTGGACCCTGCCAAATTCCAACAAGAACTAAACTCATGTAATTGGTCTGTTCTAAAACACCTCCCCTTAGAGAAAGCAGTAGCATACTTTAACAACAAATTCCTTGAGATCCTTTATTTGCATACACCTGTTTGTTCAAAGAGAACAAAGGCAAAAACTGCGCCATGGCTTTCTAAAGAGTCTAAACTCAAAATTACCCTTAGAAACAAAGCATGGGCTTTATGGCGTTCTTCTAAAGACCCCCAAGATCACATTAAATACAGGCAATCCAGGAACAAAACTAAAAAATCCATTTTACAAGACAAAAAACAATACTACTGTAATTTACAGGGTTGGGAGGGTGGCCTAATTGTTAAGGTGTTTGCCTTACAAACACAAGGTGCAGGGTTGGAGTCTCACAAGGGATAATTGGCTAGGTTTACAATGGCTCGCAAGAGCAGTTAGCCTAGTACTAACCTATGACCCTATGACCCTATGACCCTAACCCCTCCAGCTAAAATTGCCATAGCTCGCTCTCACCTTCTTTCAACCCTTCTATATGCATCCTCTCTGTTCCCAAATTTAAACAAGACTGTCCTTAGCAAACTCTCAGTTTGCTACAACCACATTGCCAGGTTTGCCACTGGGCTGCCTTTTAGGACACATCATTGCATCAATCTAAATCAGCTTGGGTGGCTTGAACTACCCAGCCTAATCCAGTATAACCAACTGATTATGGCCTATAAAATCCTCTATAAGCCAGACAATACTCCTGGACTTAAAAATATTATCACCCCCTATAACAATCCTAGACCGCTTTGATCCTGTAACAAACTACTAATTCAGACTAGCAAAATTAATAACACAGCCGGTGACTCGCTCTTTGCAAACTCTTTAAGCAGATCCTGGAACTGTCTTCCAGCTGATATTACCTTACTTTCCACCTTAGGTCAATTTAAAACTAGACTCAAACAATATTTGTCACTTAACTGGCTAAGTCAATGTATCAAGCCTGGCTAGCTCTCTCTAGAATTTGTAAAACTCTGTTAACCAGTTTACTGTGTAATTTAATTTAATCCTGATTTACGCTCTGGATTAACTCTAACCTGTGGAACTTGTTTAACTTGCTTACTTATGTAATCTTTGTAAATAGTCTGTTTGTAATATGTAATGCTGGTATTATGTAATGCTGTATCTGTTTACCCTTGGAGCTTTTCTCCCCGGGCCTCCGCTGAAAATGGACATGCATCCAGTTGGACTATCCCGGTCAACAAATGTAAAATAAATAAATAAATAAGACCTATTACTGAGTATGTGGGGCCTTTCTGTTCATTAAATGTTTTGCAACTAGAGAAGTTGAAACGGATCCAGAAAACCTTTACCAGATAGATAGATGATTGTCATAATTTATCCTATAAAGAGAGATTGGTATATTTGTATTTGTATTTATATGAGGAGTGGTTTCTGGCCCAGAAACTGTAGTTTATTGGTCGTTTGGGGAGTTTTTCCATCTCTTTCAACTTTCTCATATAAAAGCCCACATTTGCGCTTTTCCCGCCCTTCCTGTAACTAGTCTAGTCCAGATACAGATTTGTTGTATCCAGGACTGTATGTAAGCTTCTGAGCCCACCCAAGCCTTTCTGTGTTGGAGGGAAGCCTTCTAGCTTATCAGTGGGAGTGGTAAGCACTAGGTAGCCTATCTACCACAAGAGGAGTGATTTCTGGCCCAGAAATCATAGTTTATTGGCCGTTTGGGCAATTTTTCCATCTCTTTCAACTTTCTGGTTTAAAAGCCCACGTTTTCTCTAGTTTCCCTCCTTTCCTGTAACTAGTCTAGTCCAGATACAGATTGCTGTATCCAGGACTGTTTGTAAGCTTCTGTACGGAGCCAAAGTCTGCTCTTCAATTTTTCCCTTAGATCTGCTAGTTCTCTCCTCCCTGCACTTTTACTAGCTTATTAGTGAAGCACTTTACCAGATTTCTTGAAGCAATTGTAGCACACAAAAGTGCTACCATCACTAAACATTCTACAAGGAAACAGCTCCAGTACTTATTAATGCACACCCCTCCAGGCCTGTCTAAAGATCAGTTCCCTGTGCTTTTTCCTAATAACCTGGTGAACTTGGGCATACTGAGGCAATGTAGCAACTCCCTCATGTACACCAGCAACCCTCTCCTCTTACCTCCCAACACTCAGACTTGCAAGAGATGCACTTATATATCCATATTGGAAGCCACACACTTTCCAGCCAAGACTGGAATAGCTGGTCAAGAGGAGAATGTCAACACTTGCACCACACCACATAGAACACATAGCCCTCCAGAACACACACCAGCACTGCCTTCACATAAAAACACAAGCCACACACCCACCTTCATGGAGGCTGTGAATAAAAATCTACCCAAACAGCAGAGACCTCCAAGGCAGAAACGCACTCGACCACCACAACACAACACTAATCATGAGACACATAACTCTCCTAAGCAGTGTGCCACTCAACCAAAGCTCCTAAGGCAAAACAGCATGCCAACACACTAGTCATAGATGACTCAATAGTGAGGCACTCTGATGTCCCACTCACTAGGTTGATTAAGGAGAAACTAACAGTCAGCTGCTTGTCAGGTGCCAGGATCCACTACATAATGCACACACTCAGGTCCCTCAACAACAAGTACAAATATGACTCTGTCATTGTACGTGTGGGTGTGAATGACCTGAGACGTACCTCCCTGTACTACATGAAAAGAGATGTGGAGGAGCTCTCGGATTATGTAGCCCAGGCGGGTATGACCCTAGCCCTGAGCAGCAGCCTACCATCACCCAGAATGATACCACAGTACAAGCAGAAAATGATTGATTTCAACAAGTGGCTAAGTTTCTGGTGTCTTTCTGAGGAGATCAGTATCTGTCTGCCTGGAATGACATGACTGACAGACCTCGATGCTTTGCCAGCAATAGCCTGCATCTGTCACCCCTGGGCTTCCAAATACTGGCCAAGGCTCTTGCCACCCCATAGTGCCTTTTTTAAGTGGTGTTCCAAAGACCAAATTACCACCATAACAGTTACAAATAAATGCAGTCTGATGGTCATGCTGGTCATGCTGCTCAACACTAGAAGTGTAAATCTCAAAATGCACTCGCTCGAAGCACTCCTTAAAATGGAGAACATCAACATTTGTGCTGTAACAGAAACCTGGTTCAAGGCAGCAGAAAGCACCCCTGCACTACCAGGCTATAATTCATTCCAGACCTTTCGGCCCCTGAACTTAGACCAAAGCTACAAAGGTGGTGGTGTTTCCATATTCACAAAGGATGCACACACCTCCAGACTGGTAGCCCGACATAATGCATCAGAGATACTTCAGGTGCAGCTAACACTGGGTAAGACAGCGATTCAGGTCGTAGCCTGCTATAGGTTCCAACCATGTGCCAAGACTCCCCTCCACATTCCTAAGCACCCAGGAGAATATTAGGGTCCAACCTAACACTTTCATACTGGGCAACTTCAACTACCCCCTCCATTAACTGGGAAAACTACTCGTGTACCAATACACTTGCCCAACATTTCCTGGAATTCAGTTATTTCAGTGCCTTGGACCAGCTCGTTCTTACCCCACTACAGGTAGCAACATCCTTGACTTGGTTATTACTAACATTGTCAACCGTTGCTTTACGCCAATAGTCAATTCTTCCCTGGTTAGATCTGACCACAAACTAATCACCTTGGAAATCCCCCCATACTCCTACCCCCCCCCCCTCGCAAATGTAACCACCATGAAAAACTTCTCCATAGCTAACTTTGGGCCCCTAAAACAGAGGTGGCTAACTTCACGGCACCCATGCAAATGGAGAATAGTTGCATGACTGCTGAATCATACACCAATGCACTGTACGAACAAGTACACAAGTGCATGGATCTCGCCATGCCCAATAGAACCAAGACGCTCTCCTCCAAAAAAGGGAAGCCAGTTTGGGGGTCCCCTGCCATAAACAAATTGTACAACAAAAGGAGGAAACTGATGCGGAATAAGGTGAAGTCCCAGTACTGGAAAAACTCCCTTATCAGCCTCAACAAAAAGTTGAGATCCCTCATCAAATCCTCTAAAACTAGCTATGAAAACAGAATTGCAGCAGATAGTAAAGACAACCACAAAGACTTCTATAGTTATGTACAGAATCTCCATGGCAATACCCAGATTTGCTCTGAGCTACTGCACAATGGTACCTCCTATACCGAGCCAGCAGATATTGCCAATATACTGGCCGACAGATTCATTGCCAACTTTACCCCCCCAAAGGACCAGTCACAATGCCAGTAGATTGCCAGGCACACAGTATTACTGCTGCACAGGTTAAAACTGCACTGTCCAAGGCCAAGAATACAGCTTCTATGGGACCTGACAATATCCCTGGCTGTGTTCTACATGAACTACAGAGTGAACTGGCACCTCGGCTGTGTGCCCTGTTCAGTCACAGCCTCACCCCGGATTTGTCCCTACTGAATGGCGCACTGCTACAGTCATCACTCTCCACAAAGGAGGAGTGATTACAGACCCAGGAAACTATCGCCCCATTAGCCTGACAAGTCTGATATGCAAAGCTATGGAACGCATCATCATGGACCTGATAAACAAGGATATAGGAAATCTCCAAACTCTGGATCCCACACAGTGTGGTTTTGTAAAGCATAGATCATGCCTGCTCAACTTGGTCATCTTCTTTGAGTCACCAGGGTTGTGGATGAAGGCAAGGTGGTTCATAACACCCTACCTTGATCTGGCCAACGCCTTTGATACCATTCCCCTCTTAGGAATGATAGAAAAACTCACTAAGCTAGGCATAAACCCCTGTATCACTAGGTGGCTCACAGATAGAGCCCACAGTGTGAAAGTAGCTGACTTCAAGTCAGACAGCCGACCAGTCACGAGTGGAGCCCCAGGGTTCGGTCCTGGGTTCTCTCTTGTTTGGTGTCTACTTTGAATTCCAGGTCAACATGAAGGGACTCTGTCTGACAAAGTTCGCAACAATTGCAAGTTGGGAGCTATTATTAACTCCCCACGTGATGTTGACATCCTACAGAAAGGCCTCACTGAGACCAACGATGGCTTTGAGCTCCAAACATGTGTCGTCATCCCCTTTGAGAAAAACTCGGTTCCCATGAATTACTGCATCGATGGTAGTCCACTGAACACAGAAGGTGCTATAAGAGACCACCACATTGCCACTGTGGTCAGAAAGTCCTTCAGTGTGGCACATCTCATTACTAAGGGTTTTGCATCCAGGAAGAAAGAGGTCATTGTCTCCCTCTACTCTTCCCTCATTAGGTCAATCATAGAGTACAATGCCCCATTTGGCATGTACCTCACTAGACACCTGCAACTACTGGAGAGGCTGCAAAAGTACCTCACAAAGAGGATCCTGGACCTTAAACACTTGTCCTATACTGACAAACTCAAAAAAACTCCAACTATTCTCTGTCTTATATCGCCTACTAAGAGGCGATCTCTGCTTGACTTACAAAGCCATATCTGACCCAGTTCTTTTAGAAATGCTGCATCTAAAGAAATCCCAATCCCTCCACACCACACGCTCTAGGGACCTCAACCTCATTACCACAATCAACAGAACGTGTTGAAGGGACGGGTTCATAACCCAGAGACTGCCCATGCTATGGAATAGACTTCCCATACATGTCAAACAGAGCACCTCACTGGCCGTCTTCACAAGAAATATTGATGAGTAGATGGGAAATGGAAAATTCACTCCAGGGATCACTCCAATGGCTCTACTCAACAGATGCACTGGGAACTAAGGTTGGGTGGCATGATGCCAGGGTAATCCTTGTAAAGGCTCCAGGGCCATTAGCCTAGTACACACCTATGAACCTATATTCTTTGGATTACTGGTTTCTAAGAGATGACTTCATTAAATAAGATCTATAGATACCTTAAGGACAAATTATTGGATGCTACATTAGATACTGACTTTATTGGTCATGGTATTAGTACACAAAATAAACACTTAGATTTCTCTTTCCAATTCATAGTTAAAGAGGTCTTTTTTATATTAGGGCAAGAAGGATGTGGAATTCCTTACCTATACATGTAACACTGGCAGATGATTTCTCAATATTTAAACATGCAGTAGATGCTTTTCTAAAATTCTATATTCTTCTGTGATATCTATTAAGCAAACTTTAAATTGGCCAATGTAATCCCCAAGTTTGTTAGTTTATTAATGAACCATTATTCATTAAATTGTTTATTTAACTTTGTTTACTATGGCAGCACTGATAAAACTTGCCCAATTGCAGCCTCAGCCCAGGTTACAAACACAGTAGTAACACCAAAGTAAATGCTGTTTACAAAAACGTACAGTAAAACACGGTTGTAAAACAATGTGCATGCAGCAAAATGTATATGTTTACAAAAGTGGTTACAACACTTTACAAAGAGGTGTGAGCATAAGTATACAGTGAATAAATGCTGAGGCATATGAATGCATATGTAAAGTATATGGTTGATAATTTAAATGGTACAGGTAATGAGCTGTAGTTCAGCAAAATGAGAAAACCTTGAGTAAAGTTTGGCGAGAACATTATTACAAGATAAAGAACAGAGGCACCGGAAGCTGTTGAAGACGGGGGGGGGGGGGTGAGAGGGGTACTTAGTGATCTAAAAAGGGCAATTTTTTACTACCACAACATAGGTTCACTTGGATGACATTTTAAGCTTAGCCAATTTTCCATTTGGTGCTTGAATTAACATTTCCTGATTGGTCTTACCTGTTCCATGGCTGATAATTGTATATTAGCCCTACTGACAATAAATGTGATCATACTATAGATAATTTGAGGGGACCCACGTAAGGGATGCAACATTTAGGAACTGCCTCTATCCATTAGTGGCATGAGGGGCAATCCTGGAGTACATTTTCTATTACATATCCTTAGATCCAAGTTGCATTTGAATATGGACTGGGATGAGCTTTGTTTTACTTCAATGGATAGTCTGTTCTGGAACAGTGGTAGCCTCTGTGATATATATCCATCTCTCCACAACATTCAGTTTAGATACCTGGACTGAGTATTTCTGATGCCATTTGACTTGCTGATGTTCAGTAGGTCCATCTGTAGTAGGTTGGAGGATTCCTTGTATGCCAGACACGTCACCTCTAAGCACTCTGTAGGATACTGAGTATAGTGATAAGTCTTTGAGGTGGTCCACGCAAGACCTATTGTTTAGGACTTGTATCCTTTTAGTAAAATACCTCTGTGGGTATTCCAATTGTTGCATGATCTGGACAGCTACATGCCAAATTGGGCATTATACAGAAATGATTGACATAATGAGGGCTTTGTAAAGGGGGACAATAACATCTCTAGATCTAGTCACAATCGGTTTGTTTTTAAGCTGTGCAATATAGAAATACTTTCTTATGACTTTGGGTACATGTTGGTCAAAAGTTAGGTCTCTGTACACACAAGTTCCCAAATGCCAAACAACTGGGTCAGTTCTCAGGGGGCATTGTCAGTTTGGCAGTTCCCTGGAGCAGATGACTTCCCAAAGGATACAATAATGTATTTCTTGGAGTTTAGTTTCAATTCATGATTCTGGCACCAATTATTGTTAGGAACAAACCTTCCTGCATGATGTTTAAGTCATTTGGGGATTCAATAACTGCTCCTAGCTTGCAGTCATCTCAAACTTAGTCGGCCAATGCTCTTTGGTATTTTCTTTTACTTTTGAGATGTATATGCCAAACAGAAAAAAATCTCAGCACCAAACCCTGGGTGACTCTACTGGTGACTGATTTCTTCCCCTATTTTAATCTCCTGCATCCTGTGAGCAAGCATACATGTATGCAATGCATTCTTTGATTCACCTTCCTGGTTGTATTAAATTATATTCCTTGTATAATACAGCACCACTTGTTAGAATGTATTTTAAGTATGTAGTTTGGAACAGTCTTCTAGTAAGCAATGAAACAAAATGCATTAACCAATAATGACAAAACTACCCATTTTATAAAATTTCAACCGTAAAAGGCCACTAAAACTTCTGTCATTACAATCCACCAATATCAGTAAATATGCAAAATCTCTGCAGAAGTAAGTCATCTAAATAATTCCACATTAAAGGGACCTGTAACTAACGAAGAGGTTGCTGCTAGCAAACAACTTTATATTTCATTGTTTCATCTACAAAGAAGGTGCCTGTTGCCCTTGAAGAATAAATTGCCTATGCTACATAAAAAAATTATAAGCTAGTTCATAGGTTGGTACTATGCTATCAGCCATAGGGCCTATACAAGCCTAGCCATAACAATTCCCTGGCTATTTCTTCTCACACTATTTACTTCCCTGGACCCCTGTCTAGCAGGGTGACTGACGTGATCCCCGGGGTGAATTTCCTTTCTCCATCCAATCGTCAAGGTTCCTTTTGAAGAGGGCCAAAGAGGCACTCTGCTTGACATGTATGGGTAATCTATTCCAGAGTCTGGGGAGTCTGTGGGTCAGGAACCTATCCCTCCAGCATGTTTTGTTTATTGTGATGACAAGGTGTAGATCCTTGGAGCTTGTGGTTCTGAGGGATTGGGATTTCTTTAAGTGTAGCATGTCCAGCAGCTCTGGGTTTGACATGGCCTTGTATGTCAAGCAGAGATTGCCTCTGAGTAGACGATATGCAACAGAGTATAGCTGGAGTTTTTTAAGGTGGTCAGCGTAGGGCATCTGCTTTAGGCCTGTGATTCTTTTAGTGAGGTATTTCTGCGGCCTTTCCAGTTGTTGCAGATGTCTTGAGAAGTACATACCAAATGGGGCGTTGTATTCTATAATGGGTCTAATGAGGGATGGGTACAGTGGGACAATGACCTTCTTTTTTCTGGATTAAAAGCCCTTAGTGATGAGGTGTGCCACATAGAAGGATTTCCTGACTGTTGTGGCGATGTGGTTATCAAAGGTGAGACCACTGTCCACCTGTGTCCCTTAAGTCTCTTATCACACTTTCGGTGTTTAGTGTACTGCCACCTATATGGTAATTCATGGGTACATGTTTTTTTCCCAAAGGGGATAACTATACATTTCTTGGCATAGAGCTTGAGCCCATGGCTCTGGCACCAAGCATCTGTTTCTGTAAGGCCCTTTTGTAGAGTATCCACATCATTTTGGGATTCAATAATGGCTCCCAGTTTGTGGTGATCTGCGAACTTTGTTAGCCAGAGTCCCTCAGTGTTGGCCTGTACTTCAGAGAAGTAGATGCCAAACAAGAGCGGTCCCAGGACTGAACCCTGAAGTACTCCACTTGTCACTTGTCTGGAGCTGGATTTGGAGTCTGCTACTTTTACAGTATGGATTCTATCAGTAAGCCAGTTAGCAAACCATTGGGTGATGTAGGAATTAATGCCCAGCTTAGTAAGTTTCTCTATGATTTCAGAGTGGGGGGTGGTGTCAAAGGCCTTGGCAAGGTCTAGATAGGCTGTGTGAACCACCTTACCCCTTGTCCATGGCTCTAGAGACTGATTCGAAGAAGTCAATCAGGTTCAGGAGACAAGATCGGCCCTTCACGAGCCCAAACTGGGTGGGGTCCAGAGTTTGAAGGTTGCCAATGTCTTTGTTTATAAGTTCCATGATAATATGCTCCATGGCATTGCAGATAAGGCTCGTCAGACTGATGGGGCGGTAGTTTCTGGGATCCAAGGTGGATCCCCCCTTGTGGAGTGGGATAACTGTAGCTCTGCGCCACTCAGTGGGCACAAAACCTGAGCTGAGGCTATGATTAAACATGACACTTAGGTGAGGTGCCAGTTCATATTGTAGTTCATGTAGTACACAGCCCGGGATGTCATCTGGTCCCATGGATGCTGTTTTCTTAGCTTTGGAGAGTGCGTTTTTTTACCTGTGTGGCCATTATTACTGGAATTTGGCAATCTTCTGGTATTGCGATGGGCCATTTAGGGGGTGAGGGGGGATGAAGTTGGCACTGAATCGGTC
Source organism: Protopterus annectens (assembly GCF_019279795.1). Classification (NCBI taxonomy): domain Eukaryota; kingdom Metazoa; phylum Chordata; order Ceratodontiformes; family Protopteridae; genus Protopterus; species Protopterus annectens. The sequence continues at coordinate 1,487,152,309 of NC_056729.1, read as the reverse complement.
TGCCAGGATATTGGCAATATCCTTAGGATCAGTGTATTTAATGCCATTCTGTTTTAGCTCAGTGCAGATCTGAGCATTGCCATTTAGATTCTTGACATAGTTATAGAATGCCTTGTGGTTGTCTTTGGAATCTTTGGCAATTTTATTTTCGTAACTAGCTTTGGAGGATTTTATGACAGACCTCAGCTTCTTACTGAGGCTGGTAAGGGAGTTTTTTGCATCCTGTAATTTTCCTCTTTTCTGCAACAGTTTCTTCCTTTTGTTGTAAAGTTTGTTTATGGCAGGGGACCACCAGATTGGCCTCCTTTTTTTGGATGAGAGCATCTTGGTTCTATTTGAGATGGCACGATTCATGCATGAGTAGATGTGCTCGTACAGTGCCTTAGTGTAAGATTCAGCAGTTGAACTTTCAGTTCCCGTCTGCATGGGTGTCATGAAGTTTGTCACTTCTGACTTGAGTAGCATGAAGTTAGCTTAGGAGAAGTTTTTTATGGCGGTTTCCTTACTGGGGGTGGGATGTGGATGTTAAGGATGATTAGCTTATAGTCAGACCTGACTAACGAGGGGGTGATCATAGGTGTGGAGCATCGATTTCCCATGTTGGTAATGACCAGGTCTAGGATATTGGAGCACCTGGTGGGACTATGGATTAGTTGTTCCAGGGCGTTGGAATTTATGAATTCCAATAACCATTGAGCAAAGGTGTTGGCACACGAGTAGTTTTCCCAGTTAATGACAGGGTAGTTAAAATCACCCAGTATTAGGGTGTTTGGTTCTATCTTAATATTTTCCAGTATGTTTAGAAAGGTGTAGTGAGAATCTTGGGGCATGGTGGGGGATCTGTAGCAAGCTACAGTTTGGATTGCAGTCTTACCTAGTGTTAGTTGCACCTGGAGAATTTCAGACTCATTGTGTTGGGCAACAAGCCTGGTGGTGTGAATATCCTTGGTGAATATTGACACTCCTCTACCTTTAGTGTTTCGGTCCTGGTTTGGTGGCCGAAAAGTGTGGTAAGAGTTGTAGCCTGATATTACAGGGGTGCTCTCTGGTGCCTTGAACCAGGTCTCAGTTACTGCACAGATATCGATGTTCTCCATTTTTAGGAGTGCCTTGAGAGAGTGCATTTTGAGGTTTAGACTTCTAGCATTGAGTAGCATTACCTTCAGATTTTGCATGCTTGTACCGGTTATGGTGGTGTTTTTGTCCTTTGAACTTTGCCTAAAAAAGGCACTATAGGGATGGCAAGAGCCTTAGCCAGTAACCTGAATCCCAGGGGCGACAGATTCAGACCATCTCTGGCAAAGCATCATGGTCTGTAATAATAAATGTAGTAATTTTGCAATGGGGAATGGATGGCAAATTGATAACAGAAACAGAGTTACTAGGTAACTCCTCCAAAGGCAGACATTCATAGGACTGCAGTATCCACTCCCTTTAAAGTACAGCACAGTACAGTATCAGCGATCCATCTGCATACTGTGGGAGTAGAACCACAGCCTTCTGCATCAAATGTAAGTATACTAACTGTTGTGCTACTAACAATGCAAACAACTTAGCAAAAGTAGCACTAAACTTCTCTTCCCCTGAAGCTTTCAGCTCCTTGTAAAATCCGCTTGACACTCAACTAAATCTCTCAGCTTCGCAGCACAAGAAATCTGGAAAAAGCCAAAATTTATTTGGGGGGGGCAAAGGCTCAAAACCAGGGACACATTTTAAATATTGCTCATATAATCTTAGAAAGTTGCTAAAATAAAGGGTTTTGTGTTACTATGTGTTTCCTGGAAGACTGAAACTTAAAGGGCTATCATTGTTTAATGAATTCAGTTCTCACTGATTTGCCAGAAAACCACAAATTTTAAGAGGAACAGACCAAAGCTATGAGCCAAATATTTGTTAAAATCTGGGCAGTTGAGAGCTATGGACTCTACTCCCTGAATCACAAGTGGTGGTATGGGTAGAGAATTCAGGCTCTTGTTTGAGCCTGAGTAACATTAACTACTACCAGGTATACCTAACTGGGGCATTTTACGCACACACACGTGTATACACACACACACACACACAGACACAGCATAACTCCTGCAAATAAAAGAACAGAACTCTCCTTACCGACATGACTCTGGCTGTGGCAGCATCAACAGAACAGCGGCAGCATAACTCATGTAACACAGAGCAATAAGAGAACAAGAACAGGTAATTTAACTTCCATGCGTGAATCTACATTAGCGTGAAAACTCCACTTCATTAATTTTTCCCGACAGGTCTTGCAGCTGTAAAAGTGGGGGGGGCCTCCCCCTTCCTCTGGCTGAATAGTTCCGGCACCCATGTTAGAGAATTCGTTAATAGTGAGAATAGGCAGTAAAGGATAGCGCAAATGGCAAACATAGGTGTAGCTAGAACAGATAAGGGTACAGTGAGTAGAAGTTACATGTCAAAAAGTTAGAATCAGTAGTCTATGTATAACATACATTTTAATTGCGTAAACCTACAGAGTTGGTTGATATGGCTAATGTTCACACATTTGCATTTATAATGTTCATCTAAGTATTATTTGAACTAAGGTTGGAACTGTTTGCAGTCTGTAATTTTAGTAAGATATTGAGGTGTGATTACCACAGTTTAGGGACAAGAATAGTGAAGCTGTGGTCTGTGGAATGCAGTTTAGAGGAGTGGGGTAGAAAAGTAGAGTTGTTAGATACCTGGCTTCTAAGCTTGTAGTTTTGGTTGGTTGTAATTAAACTCATTATGAGGGGAGGAAGGAGTGTTTTCCTATAGTAGGTTTATGCCTAATGGCTAAGAACAGAGAAAATGTGTTGTATGGAATGCTGTTTAGTGGATGGGGTAGAAAAGTAGGGCCCTTAGATGCCTGGCTTCTAGGGCTGTAATTTTGGTTTGGTGTGATTAAACTCTTTGTGAGGGGAGGAATGGGGGTGTCTTCCTATGGGTTTATACCTAATTGTTTTAAGTTTATCAATACCTGCATGAGTTATTGTCAGATAGCATGGCCAGGTTGAGGTAGACAGTGCATACTGTTTTGCCCTGTACCATAGCTTTAGTGACTTTCTCGAAAAAGTTCACCAAGTTATGTAAGCATGACCTGCCTTTGACAAAACAGAACTGGGCAGGGTCCAGTGTTTGTAGGTTTCTTATGTCATTGTTTATCAGATCCATAATAATTCTTTCCATGGCCTTCTATATCAGTTCCCTGGGTCTATGGAAGGCTGCCCTTTGTGCAGAGGAATAGATGTTGCAGTCCTCCATTAGAATGGCATGAAGCCTGCCTGAAGGCTATGGTTAAATAGATTCTAGCAGGCTTGATAGATCATGTTTCATGCTATTCAAGAGGTATCCTGGGATGTTATCAGGGGCCATCAAAACTGTGCTATTGACCTTAGAGAGCTCAGTGAAGATCTTCTCCTAGTGATGGTGGATAAATGGTGAGGGTATTTCCTGGGGAGTGTCTGTAGGTTGATGGAGGTAAAATTGGAGTTAAATTTATGAGTCAGAAGGTTTGCTATACTCTCTAGCTCTGTATAAGTGGTTCCAATCATCATTAATTCAGCACTTTGTTGGGTGCTGCATTTAAGGTTATGGACATAACTGAAGAAGGCCTTATGGTTGTTTTTAGCTTGGGATGCTATTTGTTATCTCCAATTTGGCTTTGATGGACTTCACTAGTTCCCTGAGTTGCTTGTTCAGATTAATGAGAGAGTTTTTACCTTGCTGAGCAATGTGATTCCTGTTTTTGGATATGATTTTCTTTATTTTATTATACACCCTATTTATATTGGGATTCCACTTGGGTGGCTTGTTTTTGGACAGTGTCCTATGTTTATTTCTGGTAGGTAAAGCTGTCCCTATGAATCTATTTACATGTACAGGATTTCTTTGAATAATTCCGCATAGGTAGCTGTGTTCTCAGGGTTTGTGAGGGCTTGGAATTTTGCTAGACTGTTGCTTAGTATGAGGTAGTTAGACTTGGAATATGTTTAAATGTTCCGGGGTTACCTGACTTCCCAGACTTAATACTCATTTCAAAGATGACCACTTTGTGGTCCTACCTGATCAGTCAGGACATTTTACTCATATAAAATCTCCAAGAAAGACCCAGCAAAGTTAATTATCACTGTGTAATACCTTAAACCTCCTGCTGCAGAGGCCCATGGGATATATGCAAATGACCTCTAAAGGATGGTTTCCTGAATATCCGTGACTTTTCACTTTTTACTTTTTATGACATTACTTAGTGCTTTCATGCCAATAAAGCCAAACCCCCATACCTCTCAACCTGATAACATCAAAAATCTGGACAAGGCCCATGAAAAATAGGTACAAATCTGTACGCTGATTAACATCAAATTTGAATACATAATTATGTAACCCCGCCCACCAATGGAATTGTGGGATACCAACTTTCAAATGCAAACTGAAGAACAGACAACCAAAATATGGCACCAGAGTCCCCCTGCAGCCATTCAAATGTCCTATTACCTGTCTATTTGGTCCCATTTACCAAAAACACTAATGTGTGCATAGAAACCCCTCTACTGTACAAATGCCACATTATGCCCTTTTTCTGAGCTTGTCAGTATAATATAAGTATTTCTTTCCATTCAGCAAAACCCATTTTCAGCAGAGGCCCACATAGAAAAAGTTCCAGCAGATATATAATACTCCTGACAAAACAAATGTCTTACAAAGATTTATTACATAGATAGTTCATAACTCATTCAAACCTATAATACCTTTTTGTATAATATCATTTAACTAACATCCATACTGCCTTGTGGCATCCAGACTTTTTTTTTGGGTAGGGGGGTGGGCTCTGGCTTCTTTACCTAAGTAACTTACCATCTAATAACTCGCTTCACTGGAATGGGCAAGGAGTAATAAACAAGTAACACTAAGATTGTTAATTTAGGGTGTCCTGTAGTAGAGAAATTAATGAGTGTTTTTCACTTAACACTTATATTTTCATATTTATTTTCATACTTTTGTAACTGAGAGACATACATGATATTGAGGGGTATGGTGTGAAATGCTATGGTGTGAGATAGAAAATCATTGTTATTGTCTATTTATATCACACTATAACTGGAGATATCGCTAACCTAGAACCTGAAGAATACTCCCACTATAAAGATAGTTTGTATTGAGGAGTTTACTATTTACACTTATTTAGTAACCCCTATGATTCCAGAGATATTGGTTTGAAATATGAGGACATAAAGGATGGCGCAGTGGTGCAGCGGTAGCAATGTCACCTCATAGCAAGAGGTTCTCCAGTTTGATTCTTGGCTGGGTTGCCTTGTGTGTGGAGTCTGCTTGTCCTCCCTGCATTCGTGTGGGTTTCTTCTGGGTGCTCTGGTTTCCTCCCACATTACAAAGACATGCGTCTGTAGCATTTTGTCCCGGCCCTCCACTGAAAATTGACTCATTCCAAGTCTGACTTTCCCGATTAACAAATGTAAAATAAATAAAAATAAATAATTTGATTTTATCAAAAAGCTTAGGCTCTGCCCATTAGAAGGTGGGAGGTAAACTTCCGGAACTCCACTGGGACAATGAATTAAGACAGTTAGATAAAGACTACCTTCAGACTCTAATTGCATTTAAAATGTGTGCATGTTTGTCAGTCTATACAAACTATAATACTTTTCATTGAATTCTAAATACCAATCTGTTAAATACTGCAGTTAACTTATAACTTTATTGCCTACATATTGAGACTGTGTATGGTATCTTCCATTATGTTTTCACTGCTAAATAGTTATTTTTCATTTCATGCTTGTTCTGTCAAGCCTTGATTGTGGTGGTAAAGGGTAAACAGATCAACCCACTTACCCAGTCAACAAACAGTAAATAAATAAAAACAAAAAAAGTGGTCACCAGATGATGTCAACAAATTTAGTGAAAATAGAGTAAACGCTTTTGTTCCATTCCACATCGAGTTCAGAATTTCATCAGCTAAAAACAGTACTTCCTCATTCTATGGCTTTAAAATAAACTGTGCAGAATGAAAGTGTGTATTCGATTTTTATTATATTATTGTTTTTAAAGTATTTTGTGTGGCATGGAAGGGGATGGTGGTTATTTCAAATAAATAAGTAAATTGTTTGGCAATTCTTTGGAAACAGAGAGCTTAAGGCCAAGCCTGATATTTATAAGCTTTAAGCTGCATGCAAAATATCCCAAGAGACAGCCAAACCAAAGAGGAGAAAGGTCGCACAGATAAACCATTCATTAAAAACTCTAAGAAAGACCCAGCAAAGCTAGAGTCTACACTGTGTAATACCTTAAATGTCCTGTAGTGGAGGCCCGTGAAGTCTCTAGCTTTATATTGTATGCATATATTTTTTCTGGATGTTGTCACAGTTGCGCTCCTTTCTTTGGCACATTATTATGTAAGATTTATTTCATTTTTATATATTTTTGTCTCTGTCTTCCTTTATGGTGCAAAATACATACAGAAAATTTGCAATATAGGTTCTTCCTATTTTAACTTGAGGAATCATTTAGCTTTTCTTTTTAAAAAATATTTATTTATTTATTTTATTTATTTATTTTTATTTAACATTTGTTGACCGGGAATGTCCGACTAGGTTCCACAGAGCCTGTTTTCAGCGGAGGCCCGGGGAGAAATGCTCCAGATGCATGTCTTTGGAATGTGGGAGGAAACCGGAGTACCCGGAGGAAACCCGCGCGAACACAGGGAGAACATGCAAACTCCACACAGAAGGCACCCCAGCTGAGAATCGAACCGGAGAACCTCTTGCTGTGAGGTAACAATGTTAACCACTGCACCACTGTGTCGCCCTAATATAGGTTCTTCCTATTTTAACTTGAGGAATCATTTAGCTTTTTCACTGCATAAGAAGACAAACAGGCTGTTACTGAAACATATGTCTCTTAATGTGCAGAAATATGTAGTTCCTAATGAAGATCTAATAGATTTCCTTTTACTTTAGCTTTGCATTATGTTTGGGTTTTTTATTTGAGGACTCTCTATTTTGGGCTTGCTTTAGTATGTTAAAAAGGTAATAGGACTGCACAAGGTAAACTAGATAAGCACCACCCAGACAAAAAGTCAAACTGTTAGCCTACCTTTTAGGCTATAAAAGAAACTATGTGATCAGTACAGTACACAATTGAGTGCATATCATGCCAGGTAGGCATATGGCACTGGGAACAGTCCTTTATATAATGATAATTTTGCAGGTAAGCTGTAAATAAAGCATGCTTCATTGCAGGTGACATTTATTTGTAACTCCGTTTAATTCACAAAATGGGTTAAAAAAGGTGAGAAGAGACTTTTCTAGGTTAGAGAAATTGACAAGAGTATGGCAAGTTTAAATGCCATGCCAAAAAGGGCAATATGTCAAGATAGCAAGAAGGAATGAGGCAGTACTGAAAAGTACAGAGCAAAAAATGGCCCTTGGGCAAAGCAAGGTGTTACTCCCCTGTAAAGATGGTTAGTAAGACATTATCTGGAGTTTACTCTATGCATCTCTTTAGGCAGGTTTCCAGAAGAATTTATTTGTTTGTTTTATTTATTTAACATTTGTTTACTGGGAAGTCCAATAGGAAGGACATGCAGACTCTGCACAGAAGGCACCCCAGCCGAGAATCGAACCGAAGAACCTCTTGCTGTGAGGCGACAAAGCTAACCACTGTGCAGCCCAGTAAAGAATTTCAACAAAGTTGAAATATTTTAGAGAAAGGCAGCTAAAATGGCAGTATATTTACACCAGGAGCAAGATGATGAAAAAGAAAAGAATCTATAGCAGCTTGTTTTGTATACCATTGGGGAATGTAAGGACTGGGGAAATCATAGGGTATCAGGAAAGTCCAAGAGTAAAATATCTATATACAGCAAGCAGAGAAGTATGCAGACTTGGTGGTCTTTCTGAACACTCAAGTGTTTCTGGTTTTGTTTTGTAAACTTACTGTTGCATGGACTTATGATGCTTCAGACTGATATTTGATCTCTTTATTTTGCCTGCAGCTTTCTCCCTTCAATTGTCGGGTATGCTTATATGAAGATGGCACTGAAGTGAATGAAGATTACCTTCAGCGTGTTCCAGACAATACAAACCTCATAATACTTACTGCTGGGCAGTCGTGGAATGGCTGTATGTATTAAGAACACTTGATTTGATATTCTTTGTGCTTTATAGTTTAATTAATGTCTTTGTGCTGAAATTAAACTCTGTACTGTTCTCCTGTATGGTATTAGAGCTGGAAAGACTGAAGCAATGACAAAGTGAATATCGTGCTCTGTATTTAGCAAGAAAGAAAAATTCTTGTACTTTAACTGATGGCTGTCAGTTTCATGTCTCTAATAATACACATCAATTGTCCCCGTTTTTGGCAGAATACACCTGATGTTGTCGCTGATTTTACCCTAAATCCATTGAGGATTACAGTCAGTAATATCACACATTAGATTATTATACTAATTGTTCAGGAAATGCATATTTTCATAAATTCTGTTCCATTAACATTTTAATTAGAGTAATGTTTAATAATTGTTCTTGGTGTTGGGCCTCTGTCCCCTTATTATTTTTAACTTTGTCTCTGATTTTTTTCTCAAAGAGGTTGAGAGCTGTGTCTCTAATGGAGAAACTGTTTATTTTTATTTTTTTTTTGTAACAAGAAAAATCTTTATTACATTATCACATATGACATACGCAATCATACATTTATATAAATGAAAACAAACCATATTGACAATTTTAGTTGCAAGCATTATATATCACAAACCATACTGACATAACTGTAGTTACAAACATTATACATCACTTATAATCATCAGACATTACAAAGAAATTCAAATTCTGCCTTCTTTTAAACCTCATTCCTCATCTGCATGTATTGTTTCCACAATTCCCATTTTTACATATGTAATTTGCTTCTACCCTTTAATAAAGATCCCAATTCCAGTTGTTTTATCTCTCTTACTATATTCAGTACTTCTAATAAAGTTGGTTTAGACTTGATTTCCATTTTCTAAGTGCTTTTTTAGCAGCCACCAGAATTCAACTCAGCAAGGCCTTACTATGTCTAGGCAATTCCAATTCTGTATCACAGCTTAAAAAACATAATTTCCTTAGTTACACCAATTTGCTCACCCAGTATCTCAGACAGAGCACTCTGCAAGGAATCTTTTAAAGTCTGCCAACTTATTACACTCCAAGAGAATATGTTCCAAGTTACTTCTTTATTTCCCATCAAACCTCCAACATTTGCTGTCTGCCTGAAGAAAAATTATTTGGAGTTTGCTTGGGGGTATAAAAATACCAATGTAAACCCGTTCAAGCAAAGATCCTAAATTTCTAGACTTTGTTGCATATTTAGGAGTTGTACATATATCCCCCATTGTTTCTTTGTGAATTGCTTATCCAATCTCTCTTCCCAATCCTTTGTAACCTGCACTGATTGATTCTTATAGTTATCATGCAATGTTTTGTATGCTCTGCTAATTATTCCTCAACATCAGTTTCTGTTCTAGATTCTACTAAAAACTCTACCAGTGCAGGTCTTTCAGTTAGGATCCCCTATTTCTTTCTATTTGCATATACTCTGATATCAGTTCTTGATAGGGAAGGCAATCTCTATCCTGCAGTCCAAATAAATTCTTAGCCTTTTCCCATCCTATTACCTTTCCCTCTCTAATTATTTGCTCCCAATACCTTGGTTCTTTTCCCAGTTTTCTCCAACAAATTCTAGCTCCCCTCTTGTTATTGTCTGTATCATTAATTGCAGCCATCCCTACTGGGAAAATCTTCTTTCTCCATTCCCATGATTGCTTAGTTCTTAGAATACTTTCCGCTACTTTATGAATATAATATTATGCATGGTTATTGTTATTCTTCTCTTGTTTCTTGAGCTTCTCTCCTATTTCATCATCATCCCTTTCCACTCTGAAATTATAGGTTTCTACTTGTGCTATGTGTAGCAGCCTTAACTGGATAGGTCTGAAGTACCCCTTCACATTGGGTAATCCCAGTTTGCCTTGTTCTATTGGAAGAGTCAGCTTCTCCCACTTGACTCTTGCTGTCTTCCCTCACAGATAAAATCCTTCAGTTATTTATTAATTGTTATCCCCAACTTCTCTTCTGGTTGATAAAAATATGCATGACCTGTCTATAACACTAAAGGGACTAAATTTTTTTTAATTGCTTGTATCTTGCTATCCATATCCATATAACAGAGCTTCCACATGCTCATTTGTTAGTATTATCTTCTGTTTAGTCTCTTCCAACATATCCTTAGCTGTCATACCCGAATCCATTTTAATCCATGCTAAGTACTTCATTTTATCATATCCCATAAGTATGGATATTGCTGAACCACTTCATGTGTAGATACATCATTTACAGTTATTGGTGTTGTTTTAGCTTCATTAATTTTGTATCCTGAGAAGATTTGAAACTGCCTCAAAATGTTCCACAAAACTACAATGCCCTATTTTGGTTTTATCCGGTATAAAATAATATCTGAAAATAGAGCCAGCTTTTCTTCACTAGCATACCAATTTTATTCTCGAATTTCTGAATCTTTTATTTATATGCAAATAACAAAGGGAAAGAGGACACCCCTGGCTGGTTCCTTTGCTCAAACAGAAATGATCAGAGAGGAACTCATTCACTTTAATTTTTGCCTCTGATCCCTGATATATCCTCTTAATCGGCTTTATAATTTTATTAGGGAATGCAAATGTTTCCATTGCCCTGTTCATAAACTCCCAGCTTACTGCATCAAGTGCTTTCTCTGCATCAAGACCCACCAACAATAGTGGTATTTTCTTACATTCATCTTTTCTCTGGATCATCAGTGTCCTGCTGATGTTGTCAGATGTTGGTCTCCTTGCCACAAAAACACATTGATTCATGTCTGTTAATGTTGGCATCACTTTTGCCATTCTCTTAGCCATTGTAGACATAAATGCTTTATAATTATAGTTTAGGATTGAAACGGGCCTTTATAAAACTGGATTTGATAGGTCTTGGGTATTACAGCCACTACCGCTTACTTCCAGGATGCTGGTGCTTCTCCTCCTCTTAAAGATCTGGAAGGTTTTGTTTAACAGTATTTTTATCATTTTTTCCCTCCTATCTTCCAAACTTCCACAGGAATATCATCTATTCCTAGGAACTTTCCTGTTGGTTGGTTATACATCACCATTTTTATCTCATCTCCTTCCATTCTATTAGTAATTGAGCCTCATCTGTCTCTAACCTTGGCATATTTAATTATTCCATAAAGATTTATTGTACCTTTTCTTGATCTCCATATGTCTATGCTTTATACAGACTTTCATAAAATTTCCAAAACATTTCTACTCGCTCTACAGGATCTCGTGTTATCTTCCTTGTTAAAAGTTCTCTAAGCTTGGCAACAACCCTTTCTACTTTGTGTTGCCCGAGTCACTGCACTAAAAGTTTTTGTGCTCTGGCATTATTATGAAAAAACAGTTGCTTAATGGCAATCTTTGTAAACTTTTGCATAGTATTGAGGTAATCCTTTATTTTCTGCTTAGCATTCTGCATTTGCTGTTCTTGCTGTCTGAGATTCCACCTATTCTGCAGTGCTTTAACATTTTTCAGTCCCTCTTCTTAAGCATATGCTCATGCACATGCTTCTTAAGTATATCTCTCTTTCTTTTATTTCCACCCTATATTTAAACTCCACTTTAATTTTATCCCACTCCCTAGCTATATTTTTAGAAATGTCTGTCTTCTCTAATACCTTCTGAATAATTTCCACTGCCCATTCCTTAAATCCCTCTCTAGTCAACAGATTTCATTACCCGGCATTTTTATTTTGGTTATTGGTGTGTGATCTGAAATATTTTTGGATGTGTATCAAAACCTTCAATTAAATGCACATGTCCTTGTGAAATGTAAGATGTTCTTCGTGTTTCACTGTTGCAGTCATTACATTTGGGTAATCTGCTGGCAGGTTGCCCTCAGTCGGCCTGAATATCAAAGTCTTGGGCCCTGCGTTGGTTGCTGTCTCCTCTTCCATGACATCAGGTTGTCAGGGGTATAAAACATGCAGCCAACGCCATTTTCTTCAGTTTTTATTGCCGCGCTGTGCCCGAAGCAGAAGCAGTTCGCAAGTGCCAGTTGGCCAACTCCTGAAATTTTCACATTCGAGTTTCAGAACCGAAGTCTTCAATTAAAGCTAAGTACTCCATTGGGGAAACTTTTTCTTGCTCCTTACCGATGTCAGTAAAAGTTAATAATTGCATTACTTGTGGGAAGCAAATACCTCATAAGGATTTTCATTTGTACTGTATTCCTTGCCTAGGCCCAGATCATAATGTGCCTTGCTGTCGGTTTTGTGCTAGATTTAACCAATGCACCAATAAGTGTCAGTATATATTTGCTGCAAAATATTTTGGAAACAGATTTAATTACCCTGAAATGTCGTCGGATAGAAATCCGACTACCGGAGTTCACAAAAAACGCAAAGAAAAGGACCGAGACAGACCATCGAGGTCCAAAACTGATGACGAAGCTTCTCCTAAGCCAGTTGCCGGTTCGCTGGTACTCAGGTGCTTTCGCAGCCCCTGATACCCACTACGTTTGAGTCGCAGGCCTCTACCGAGACCCATACGAAGTCCGGCATGCCGAGAGATTCTCAGAGTATTGTACCTGTGGAAGTCTCTCCCTTGGATGGGTCCGGAGCCGCTGAGCAGGCACTGGCTTCTGAGGGTGTTTTCAGGCCTCAACATTTCTATATAAAACCGACGCCACCTTCAAAAACAAAAACAACTTCTAACGCTAGAAAACCGACACATGAGCCACGTGCTCAGGCCCGTATGCCTAAAAAACAGATGATCAAAATGGCTGAAGACTTCATTACCTTGATCAGGGGTTTCCAACCCCCTTCTGATAAGAGGCCTAGGCAAGACACTGATTATGAATCTTCAGATCAGGTTTCTATTTCTTCTGATTCCTGTTCTGATCAGGAATTTTCTATACCACCCTATGAGGATTCAGATGCAGAAGAATCCATTCCATCTGCATCTCCTCCTGAAGATTATTCTTTTGGAGAAACCGTTTTCATTGGGAGAGTCAGGATTTCTCTGAATCAAAAAAGAGGCTTAGGGATTTCCTTCTTCTTCCTCAGCAAAGGCCTTTGGCTATACCTCCTGTATTAGACATTGTTGATGTGTTTTCGGAATCAAGCATGGCTCCTGATTCCCTTCCTCCGGCTTCTAGTAAGCCAGACAGATATTACAGGGTTCCTGACTCCCACAGGGTCCCAAAGGTATAAAGGCCTCTACAGCCAAGAATCCTACCCCCTCTGATAAAGATTCCATGGTGCTGGATAGATGGGGAAATAAGGTTTATACGTCTGGAACCTTGGCAATTAGGGCCTTAAATTGCCAGTTTCATATACTTAAATATCAACAGCATATTGTGGGATTATTGAAACAGAAAATGATGTTGATTTCTGAATGTGTGGAAAATAAAGAATTACAGGAATTATTGCATGCAGCAGAACAGGTTGGAAAGCATACTTTGTAATGTGGTTTGGATTCCTTGGAGACCTCTTGCTGGGCCGCAGTTACTGGATCTGTGATTAGAAGGCATGCCTGGCTCAAGGAGCAAAATCTGCCTGATCATGTTAAAGCTAAATTGTTGGATGCACCTTTATAGCATGAAACTCTGTTTGTTTGGTAATAAGGCAGAAGAGGTTTTATAGAAAATGGAAGACAAGGCTAAATCGATGCAAACTGTAAAAGATTTCTTACAAGTGCAGCCACCCAGATTCAGTAAACACTGGCCTACAAAAAATTGGTCCTGACAGGACAGAAAACTGTGTCTGACAGAGCCTCACGAGGCAAATCCAGGCGCTCAAAAGGCTCTAGATACCAATCACAGGGTTCTTACAGGTCAAAGCAATGGGGTGCCTCTACCTCCAAATCTGGAGGAAACCAACCCTACAGTAAACAGTCTCAATGACTTCCCTCTGCCATCACCAAGCACTTATCTTTTGACAGCCCCCTTAGGGGGAAAATTAGCACTTCATGCTCAGAATTGGCAGTTAATAACCCAGGACAAGTGGGTTTTAAATATAGTATCCCAGGGGTACAGATTTCATTTCCATACCTTGCCAATTCCAAATGGTTGGCCAGATCTGCCACAAAATCAATGGGCAGAGGCACAGAAACAAGTTACGTCACTCATGGATATGGGGGCTATTCAACCAGTACCAGAACAGGAAAAAGGGCAAGGGTTTTATTCAAGACTGTTCCTGGTACCCAGAAAAGACAATGCCTGGTGCCCAGTACTGTATTTATTGATTTTGAACACATTCTTGGACATCCCAAAATTCAAAATGCTGACTTTGCAACAGCTTCTGCCCATGCTGGGCAAGAACGCTTGGTTAGTTACAGTAGACATAAAAGAGGCATACCGGCATATCCCAACAAGGGAATTGTGCAGAAGATACCTCCGCTTTAAGGCTGGTTTTATGCATTACCAATTCGCTGTACTGCCCTTTGGCTTATCTACTGTGCCCAGGGTCTTTACAAAATGCCTGGCACCATTAATTGCATTTTGCAGACAAAAGCATACAAATCTATCCTTACTTGGGCAACTGTCTCATTCAAGCAGAAAACAAGGACATTCTTCTTCAACATCTGGCGTTTGTAAAAAGGCTTCTAACATGCCTGGGGTATACAATAAGCAAAAAGAAATCACAACTGGTACCCTCTCAAAAAATTACATTCCTGGGTGCAAGCTTGAATACAACTTCACAGATGGCTTGCCTTACGCCAGACAAGCAAAGGCAACTGACCATTTACTTCAAACAGATGGCAACAAAAACCCAGTTATCTGCAAGACAAATTCTGCAGGCTTTGGGGTTCATGGCATCCTGCATTCTACTAATTCCATATGCAAGACTGCATATGAGGAAACTGCAGTGGTATCTAAAAAGTTTATGGAGTCAACATTGTCACAGTCTGGAAACAATGATTCCTCTCATTCCCTGCCTACAACAGGAGATGTCCTTCAAGGATGCATCTGCAGTCCTTACATATGTGTTGTCCTGCCTCAGGCAGCCCTTCGGTCGGCCGGATTCCAAAGTCTGGGTCCGGCGTCGGCTGATGTCGCCCCTTCCCCGACGTCAGAGCGCCTGGGGTATAAAAGTGTCAGCCGACGCCATCTTCCTCAGTCTTTCTTGCCGCGTGGTGCCCAAAGCAGAAGCAGTTCGCAAGTGCCGGTCGGCCAGCTCCTGTAACTTCAGCTACTGAAGACTTCAAAAAGCTAAGTACCCCGTTGGGGACTCTTTCTTGCCTCAGCCGATGTCAGATCAAACGCTTAAAGTTAATAATTGCTTGACTTGTGGGAAACAAATACCTCATAAGGATTTCCATTCCTACTGCCTCCCCTGCCTAGGCCCAGACCACGACGTCTCGGCCTGTACTGCCTGTGCCTCCTTTAATCGACGCACTCTTAGGCGTCTGTCGGAGTTTGCAGAGGAATTTTTTGGGGCTAGTTTCTCTTATAAAATGCCGTCGGTGACTCCGACTTCTCATTTAACCAAGAAATGGAAGGACAAGGACCGACACATGTGGACCGTGGTTTCGGCTGAAATCGCTCCTAGGCCTACCGCGAGTGTCTCGGTCTCGGCTGAAACCGAGTCCTTGGTACTTCCGTCTGTAGAAACCGCTCAACCGACAGCCTCGGTCCCGGAGGCCTTTTCTGAGTCGGTTATAGAATTACCCTCGGAAACCGGTGTTCAGGAACCTACCGACACCATTCCCCTAGACAAAACTACTCCAGCACGTGGGGCAGCCAGGCCCCCTGCATCCATGTCCATAAAAGCTTTCACTAGGGCTAAAGCTGCTAAGCAACAAAAAACTCTGCCTCCCAAGTCTATTTCTCAGGGATCCACTACAGGTTCTCATATACTAAGTTTGGCTGAGAACCTTATTTCCTTATTTAGGGGCTCTCAGCCTCATACAGACAGGGACTCTCAACCCCCACTAGACAAAAGGCCTAGGGTTGAGACTGCTGAACCTCAGTCCTCTGATGAGGCCTCTGATGGCTCTGCTCTATCAGACTACCAGGAGGAGGCCTTCATGGCCTACGAGGATTCTGATGCAGAGGAATCTATTCCCTCTGCCTCCCCTCCTGAAGAGCTGTCCTTTGGGGAGACCCTTCACACCATGAGAGAGCATTTCCAATGGCAGGGCCAGGAATTCTCCGATTCCAGGAAGAGATTAAGGACTTTTCTTCATTTACCTCAGCATAGACCTTTGGCTATTCCTCCTGTTTTAAGTGTCATTGATGATGTGTATTCTGAGTCTAGCACTACCCCTGACACCCTTCCTCCGGCTCCTGTTAAACCCGATGGGTACTACAGGGTCCCAGACTCGCATCATTTCCTTTACAAGGCCCACTCTGCTGACCCAGAAACTATTTCCCAGGTTCCTAAAGGGGTTGCAGCTGCCACTACTAAAAATCCACTCCCCTCTGAAAGGGAGTCCAGGGCTTTAGAGAGATGGGGTAAAAAAGTGTACACTTCTTCCACTCTGTCTATGAGGGCTTTAAATTGTCAATTTCATATGATACAGTACCAAGAGTATTTGTTAGATGAATTGCAGAAAAAACTGTCTTCGCCTGAACCCCTAGATCATAAGTCACTTCAGGATCTGGTACATAATTCACAACAGGTTAGCAACCATTTCTTGCAGTGTAGTTATTATGCATTGGAAGCTTTATGTAGGTCAGCAATGACAGGTGCAGTCTTACGTAGACATGCCTGGCTGAAGGAACAATCTCTGCCAGATCATGTTAAGGCTAAGCTTCTGGATGCTCCACTGGAAAAGCAAAAGTTATTTGGCTCCACTGCTCAAGAGGTCTTAAAGAAATTTGAGGAAAAGGCAAAATCTGTACAAACAGTCAAAGATTTCCTCCAGGTACAACCACCAAGATTCAGCAGAAATTGGCCTTCTAAGAATTGGTCCTTTCCAGAAGAGAGATTTCAAAGAGGCAAGAACAGGCGTGCCAGAGGTAGAGGGCAAGCTAGAGGCTCCTACAGAGGACGTCAATGGCAGCCTCCTAATCAGAGAGGTAGTGCAGGTCAACAACTGCTGCACAAGGACAGACTCAATGACTTCACCTTGACCCCGCCGACCAGGGCTCAATTAGAAGCACCTTTGGGCGGAAAGTTGTCTTTATTCTCAAAAAATTGGCACAGTATTACAAGGGACAAATGGACACTGCAAATAATAGACAAAGGATACAGGTTCCATTTCCATACATTACCAGAAAGAAAGGGAATGCCAAACCTGCCACCAAATCAGAGGGCAGAGGCTTTAAAACAAATTGCAAACCTATTGCAAATGAAAGCTACAGAAAAGGTTCCTCTCGCAGAACAAGGCCAAGGATTTTATTCCAGACTATTCCTTGTCCCAAGAAAAGAAAAACAATGGAGGCCTATTCCCGATTTGTCTGCACTGAATACTTATCTCATTGTGCCAAAATTCAAAATGCTGACCCTACAGCAACTCCTTCCCATGCTGGGCAAGGGGTCTTGGCTGGTAACTCTAGACCTCAAGGAGGCATACCTGCATGTCCCTATCAAACAAAGTTGCAGAAGACACCTCAGATTTCTTGCAGGTTCAGAGCATTATCAATTCTCAGCATTGCCCTTTGGCTTATCTACTGCACCCAGAGTATTCACGAAATGCCTGGCATCAGTAATTGCACACTGCAGACTTCAGGGGATTCAAATATACCCGTATCTGGACGACTGCCTTATACAAGCGGACAGCCAACAAACTTTGGAAAAACATTTGAATTATGCCATCCGCCTACTGCAGGCCTTGGGATACACAGTCAACATTCACAAGTCAAGACTTGTGCCATCCCAAAGAATAACTTTTCTGGGTGCGGAACTAGATAATACACCCAAATGGCTTTTCTCACAGAAGAAAAACAAAGACAACTACCGGATTACTTCAAAAATCTAACAAAACAAACTCAGATGACTGCAAGGAAAATCCTGCAGGCCCTGGGTTACATGGCATCGTGCATTCTTCTGATTCCACAAGCAAGGCTGCATATGAGAAAACTACAATGGTACTAAGGAGTTTATGGTCTCAGCACAATCACAGCCTAGAAGCTTTGATACCACTCATTCCATGCCTTCAAAAGGAATTCCTGTGGTGGGCCCAAGCAAGCCAGTCAAACAGGGGCCTGCCTTTCAGCAAACCAGTAACCAGCCAAACCATTACCTCGGACGCTTCAGACCATGGATGGGGAGCACATATGGAGGACAGATGCATCCAAGGTCTATGGTCTCAGAAAGAATTGCGCATGCACATAAACCAAAAGGAAATGCTGGCAGTGATTCATGCAATCGAGGCCTTCAAGCTCTTTCTACATCAAGGCCACCTGCTAATAAGGACAGACAATACCACAGTTATGTGGTACATAAACAAGCAAGGAGGTACCCATTCCTACCCTCTTTGCAGACTAACAATGAATCTTTGGGAACTTTCCCTAAAACTCAGTATAGAGCTGCAATCCCAGTTTGTGCCAGGAAAAGACAATATACTGGCGGACAGCCTAAGCAGAAATACCATGGACCCACACGAATGGATGCTGCACCCAGACAGCTTCCTTCAGATAACACAATCAATGGGGAGGCCGGACATAGATCTTTTTGCTTCCCACCACAATCATCAGCTGAAGAAATTCTGCACAAAGACATACCACCCACAAGCATGGAAAGTGGACGCCCTCTCTTTCAGTTGGAATACTCTAACAGTGTATGCATTTCCACCACTCCCACTAATGACCAAGGTCTTACTGAAAATCAAGACAGAGCAGCCAAAAGTGATTCTAATAGCCCCGGACTGGCCAAGGCAGCACTGGTACCCACTGTTACAGAGCCTGTCACACACAAAACCGTGGCCTCTACCACTATGGGCACTCCTTCTGACACAGCACAATTACAAAACTCTGCACTCCAGCCTGAAAACCCTGCAGCTGACAGCCTGGAGAATACCTTGACTCCTCACCAGGAAAAGCTATCCAAGAGAGTGAAGGATATCATCATGGAAGCTCGTAGACCTTCCACGAGAAAGACATATTCAGCAAAATGGAAAAGATTCCACACTTGGAGCACCACAAAGGGCCTAGATGCCACAGTGATGAGCATGGCACATATCCTGGAATACTTGGCAGACATGCTCCATAATGGCCTTTCTTACTCTTCCATAAAAATTCATGCTTCAGCAATTTCAGCAGAATACAATACTGATCCACCTGTCTTCTCTCATCCTCTCCTAAGGCAGTTTCTAAGAGGAATTAAAAACATCAATCCTCCAAGAAAACCACCAGTGCCTACATGGGACCTTAACTTCATGTTGGAAAAGTTGACTTTACCTCCCTTTGAACCAGCAGCATCTTCAGAGTTACAGTTCCTGTCTTGAAGACTGCCTTCCTTCTGGCCATAACCTCAGCAAGAAGAGTATCTGAATTGCAGGCACTCATGGCAGTACAACCATTTCTTATTTTTCATCAGGACAGAGTCTCCTTGAGAACCAATCCTTCATTCATGCCAAAGGTGGTATCCAGGGTCTCATTGAACCAAGCTATTCACCTGCCTACCTTCTTTCCAAACCCACAAAACAAGGGAGAGAAACTTCTGCATACCCTGGACATTCACAGACTGTTACGCTACTACTTGGACAGAACTAAGACTTTCAGAAAAACTGACCAGCTGTTGGTAGCATATGCTGCAGGCATTCAAGGAAAAGCAATTTCCAAACAGACAATTTCAAAATGGATAGGAAATTGCATTTGATTCTGTTACTCTTATCATGGAAAAGCTGTGGCAGCTAACATCAGACCTCATTCCACCAGAGCTACAGCCACCTCTACAGCCTTCTTAAGAGGGGTGGTTACCAAGGACATTTTAGAAGCTGCTCCATGGAGCTCCGTGCATACCTTTTCCAAGCATTACAATTTACCCTTATATTCCAGATCCAGAGCAGGCTTTGCTACGGCAGTCTTGCAGGGCATTTTAGCTGCACCATCATTTTCTTAGAGCCTACCACCCCCAGCTTGGCTATGGTATTCTACCCATATGTAAGGACTGCAGATGCATCCTTGAAGGACATAGTGCAGTTTTGTACCTACCATAAATGTAGATGTCCGATAGGTATGCATCTGCAGTCAGGTTTACCCTCCCTCCTTCCCCTCTGTGGTACTTCTTGGGTACTTATCCCTCTTATAGCTAGCTGGGGTTATCTATTATGGTGTATTTGTTTTATATTACTGTGCATGTTTGCAATATTTTGTATTTCTACCAAATTTAGCCTTCCTTAGAGGGCACCTGGCATCTGGGGCAAGAAAAACTGAGGAAGATGGCGTCAGCTGACACTTTTATACCCCAGGTGCTCTGACGTCGGGAAAGGGGTGACATCAGCCGACGCTGGACCCAGACTTTGGAATCCGGCCGACCGAAGGGCTGCCTGAGGCAGGCCAACCCATATGTAAGGACTGCAGATGCATACCTATCGGACATCTACATTTATGGTAGGTACAAAACTGTACTTTTCTTTGGTGGGCAGAGACATGTCACCAGAACATGGGACAACCTTTCACTCTACCCCCTGCCTCCCAAACCCTAACTACAGAAGCATCAGACTATGCTTGGGGAGCCCACCTGGCAGGGAGATGCATTCGGGGCATATGGAGCCCAAAACAAATGCATCTGCATATCAACCAGAAGTAGATGTTAGCTGTTCATAATGCCCTGACAGCCTTCAAGGATTTACTTCATTCAGGACAACTATTGATAAAGACGGACAACACCATGGTTATGTGGTACATAAACAAGCAAGGGGGTACACATTCCTATCCCCTTTGCAGACTAGCCATGGCATTGTGGGACACAGCCCTGACTTACCAAGTACATCTTCAAGCTCAATTCCTGCCAGGAAAGCAAAATACTCTGGCAGACGATCTAACCAGAAATATTATGGACCCTTATGAGTAGAAACTGAACCCACAAATCTTCAGCATGATAACAGAGAAATGGGGGAGTCCAGACGTAAATCTATTTGCCTCTCCACAAAATTATCAACTGGACAAATTCTGCACAAGGACTTATCACAGACAAGCATGGAAAGTGGATGCCCTATCCTTCAGTTGGAAAAAACAGTCTTTGCCTTTCCTCCTCAGCCTCTTCTCCCCAAGGTCTTACTAAAGGTCAGACAGGAAAAACCAAAATTATCCTAATTGCACCAGGCTGGCCTTGCCAGCACTGGTACCCAATTCTAAGGAATATGTCTCCACTGCCTCCTTGGTACTTGCCTCAAATACCTCATCTACTGTCTCAGCAGAGCAATCAAATTCTGCACAATCAGCTCCAAACTCTGAACCTGGCAGCGTGGCTGATCATGTAATTATTCAAACAACACCTCAGTAAATCTGTGATGGATGTCATTTTGAAACCAGAAGGCCTAGTACTAGAAATTTTTATGCTTATAAATGGAAGAGATTCTGTGCTTGGAACCAAGCACAAGGAACGGACACAGCAAAGCCAAATATTCCTCATATTTTACAATACTTGACTGAGATGCTTGACAAGGGCCTGTCTTTTTCATCAGTAAAAATCCATGCCACTGCCATCTCGGCTCATTACAACACAGAGCCTCCCATCTTTTCTCATCCTGTGCTAAAACAGTATCTTAGAGGGGCCAAAAATTTAAGGCCTCCCAGAAGATCACCAACTCCTGCATGGGACCTCAATTTTGTGCTGGAAAAGCTCACCCTACCTCCTTTTGAACCAACAGCTACTGCGGATATAAAGTTTTTATCTTGGAAAACAGCTTTCCTTTTGGCAATCACTTCAGCAAGAAGGGTTTTAGAACTACAGGCCCTCATGGCTGTGGAGCCTTTTATTACATTTCATTCGGACAGGGTGTCTGTCAGGACCAAGCCCTCCTTTATGCCTAAGGTGGTATCCAGTGTGGCTCTTAACCAAACTATTCACCTGCCAACCTTTTACCCAAATCCGCAGAACAAGGAGGAGTGGATTCTGCATTCCTTGGACGTACACAGACAGCTAATATTCTACTTAAACAGGGCCAAATCTCTAAGAAAGTCTGAGCAACTACTGGTAGCATTTGCTGCAGGATCAGAGGGGAAGGGTATTTCAAAGCAGACTATTTCAAAGTGGTTAAGCTACTGCATTAGTTTCTGCTACTTGCATCATGATAAACCGGTGCCCAAGGAAATCAGGTCACATTCCACCAGGGCTGCATCTACCTCAGCAGCTTTTCTCAGAGGAGTTCCAACCAAAGACATTCTAGAAGCTGCTACTTGAAGCTCTGTTCATACATTTACAAAGCATTATCATTTGCCTCTCTTCTCTAAGTCCAGGGCAGGCTTTGCCACTGCAGTTCTACAGGGCCTTATAGCCGCTCCTAATGCTATTTAGCTCCATGCTCCCACCCATAGCTTTGGGATTCTACCCAAATGTAATGCCTGCAACAGTGAAACACGAAGAACATAGTACAGTTGTGTACACTTACCATAAATGTAGATGTTCAAGTGTATTCACTGTTGCAGTCCGGGTTACCCACCCGCCATCCCCCTTTTTTCTAGAACTTCTCTTTCCTTCACTGGATTCTACAGCCTTTGTTGTGTATTTGCTTTTAGATGAAGGTAAAGTTTATGTTGTTACACTTGCATTTATATATATATATATCTGTATATAATCTATATATATAATTTTTTTTTTTTTTTGCTCCCCATTTGGGGAGCACCTGACATCTGGGGCAAGAAAGACTGAAGAAAATGGCGTCGGCTGCATGTTTTATACCCCTGACGACCTGACGTCATGGAAGAGGAGACAGCAACCGACGCAGGACCCAAGACTTTGATATTCAGGCCGACTGAGGGCAACCTGCCAGCAGATTACCCAAATGTAATGACTGCAACGGTGAATACACTCGAACATCTACATTTATGGTAAGTGTACACAACGGTACTTTCTCCCTAGCCCAGTTTTTGTACCTTGGGGAATAATATGTAAATTTCACTCTGAACTCAGCCTACTAAATTCACATCTTCAGTACCAATTATTTTCATACATTTCTTCACAAGTCTACCCTCCTTTGTTATATTTTCCATTCTGAGCCCCCCCAGATACATCTTCCCTGCTGCAAATCAAATTTAATTCCCCACATGTGCATTTAATTGAAGGTCTTGATACGCCCCCAATAACTATTTTAGATCATGCATTAATAATGACTAAATAAAAACACAGTGTAATGAAATAAAAATGAGACATGGAGCTTTCCCACCTATCTGTTGAAAAGAGAGGAATTTAAGGAATGGGTAGTGGAGATTATTCAGGAGTTATTAGAGAGGATAGAAATTTCTTCTGAAAATGTAGCTAGGTAGTGGGATAAAATTAAGGTGGAGTTTAAAAACAGGGTGGAAGTAAAAGAAAGGGAGCTATGGTTAAGAAGTAACAAGAATTATTTAGAGGGACTGACAAATGTTAAGTGTTGCAGAATATGGGGAATCTTATGGAACAAGAAAACAAGAAGAGGATCAACAACAGAATGCTAAGCAGAAAATAAGGGATTACCTCGATAATATGCACAAATTTACAAATATTGCTGTTAAGCTACTGTTTTTAGATAATAACACGAGAGTACAAAAACTTTTCGCACAACAACTCATGCAACAGAAAGTAGAAAGGGCTGTCGCCAAGCTTAGGGAGCTTATATCAATGAAGGAAACAAGAGATCCTGTAGAGATATTAGAAATATGTCGGAAATTCTATGAAAGTCCATATAAAGAAGAGAAATATGGAAATCAAGAAAAGATGCAACTAGAAATGTGTATGGAAGAATTAAATATGCCAAGGTTAGAAGTAGATGAGTCTCAATTACTAATGGTTATTATAGGAGTAGATGAGATAAAAATTGTGATGTATAACCAATCTACAGGAAAGTCCCCAGCAATAGATGTTATTCCTGAGGAAAGTCTGGAAGCCAGGAGGGAAAAACTGATAAGATCTGGAAAGGTTTGTTTAACATTATTTTAAGAGGAGGAGGAGAAGTACCAGCATCCTGGAAGAAAGCAGTGTAATACCTGTAATACCTAAAGAGGGTAAAAATCCATTGGACCCAGCTTCATACTGGCCCATTTCAGTACTAAACCGTGATTATAAAGTGTTCATGTCTATAATGGCTGAAAGACTGACCAAAAGCAATGACAAAATTGGTAGATATAACTCAGTGTGGTTTTGTGGAGGGGAGGCAAACATTTGACAACATTAACAGAATGTTGATGACCCAAAGGGAAGCAAAATGTAAGAAAATACCATTGTTGTTGGTGGGTCTTGATGCAGAGAAAGCATTTGACAGGGTATGCTGGGACTTTATGAGCAGGGCAATGGAAGCATTTGCTTTCTTGAAAAAAATGTAAGGTTGATTAGGAGGATATATGAGGCATCTGAGATTAAAATTAAAGTAGGTGGAGTCCTTTCTGATAATTTCTGCTTGAGCAGAGGAACCAGACAGGGGTGTCCTCTTTTCCCTTTGTTATTTGCATTATATTTAGAACCACTGGCAAAGAAAGTAAGAGACTCAGAAATTCATGGATGTAATTGGTATAGTAGTCAGGAAAAGCTGGCTGTATTTGCAGATGATATTATTTTATACTTGACAAAACCAGAAAGAGATATCACAGCGTTGTGGAGCATTTTGAGACAGTTTCATATTAAATTATATATATATTCAATTAATGAAGCTAAATTAAAGACAATAGTGGTAAATTATGTACCCACACACAAATTAGTTCAGCAATATCCTTACTTATGATGACATGATAAAATGGAGTAATTAGGGGTATGGATTAAAAATGATTCTGGTGTGGCAGCTAAGGATATGTTGGAAGAGATGAAACAAAAGATAATAGAAAAACTGAGAAAATGGAAGCTTTGTTATATGGATATGAATAGTAAGATACAAGAGGTTAAAATGTTTTGAGTTCCTTTAGATTTATACACAGATCAGGCATATTTTTATCAACCAGAAGGGAAGTTGTGGATAACAATTAATAAAGGGCTGAAGAACTTTATCTGGGAGTCGAGGATAGCAAGAGTCAAGTGGAATAAGCTGAGATGCTTCCAACAGAATAGGCAGATGGGAATTACCCTGTTTGAAGGGGTGTTTCAGAGCTACACAGTTAAGGCTCCTATACATAGCACAAGCAGAAAACTTTAATTCAGAGTAGAAATGATGATGTTGAAAGAGGGAGGAAACTCAAGAAACAAGGGAGAGACTGGAATTTTGGATGAAGGCCTTTAAGGAGAGTAACAGTAGTCATACAGAATATTATATCCATAAAGTGGCAGAAAGTATCCTAAGCCAACACAGGAATGGAGAAAGAAAGATTCTGACAATAGGGATGACTGCAATTAGGGATATAGTCAACAGGCAAGAGGGGCTGGAATTTAATGGAGAAAACTGGCAAAGGAACCAAGTTATTGGGAGCAAATCACTAGAGAGGGAAAGATGATAACATGGGAATATTCCAAGAATTTATTTGGACTGCATGTTAGAGATTGCCTTCCCTGTAAAGAACTGGTATCAGAGTATAAACAAAGAGAAATAAATAGGGGGGGTCCTAAACGAAAGACGGGCGCTGGTAGAGTTTTTATTGAATCTAGAACAGAAGCTGCCATTAAAACATGAATAAGTAGTAGAGTATATAAAATATTGAATGATAACTATAAGAATCGATCAGGGGAGGTTAAAAAGGATTGGGAAGAGAGAATGGATAAGCAATTCACAAAGAAGCAACAGGATGGATCTATGTATGTCTCTGAAATATCAAACAAAATCTAGAAGATTTAGGATTTTTGCTTGGAAATGTTTACATAGATATTTTTATATCCCATATAGACTCCAGAGAGTTTTTACTCAGGTAGATAGCAAATGTTGGACATGTGATGGGTAAGAAGAGGTAATTGAGAACATGTTTTCTGGGAGTGCAGTAAGTTGGCGGAGTTTAAGGATTCCCTGCATGATGCACTGTTGGAGATGCTGAGTCAGCAGATTTGTGTGACGAGGGAAATGAGTTTTCTGAATTATGGTACAGAATCGGAATTGCCTAGACATGGTAATGCCTTGTTGTCTCTAATTATGGTGGCTGACAAAAAAGCAATTACTAGAAAATGGAAATCAAAATCTAAACCAACAATGGTTAGGCAGAGTCCCTTATTGACTCTCTTCAAGAGGAATCTTGATGAGTGGATGGGAGATCGTAGGTTTACCCCGGGTATCACTTCTGTGTCACTGTTAGACAGTGGCACAGTATACTAACCTCGAAAAAGGGCATAGCAAAATTAATTTAAAATGGGTGGCGAAAGCCAAACACACTCTGGCTAGGCTTATAAATGCCCTAGAGCAGATAGCCTAGTATGAACCTATGAACCTATGACCCTATAAATAATAATCCTGCTGAAAACTGATTATTTCTCCCAGAGTTTTCTTAAGCTCCATTATAGCAGTTTTAGGTGGAATATAAATAAATGCCAGTAGCCCTTTAATGTTACATGTCTACCATTATTATCTCTTTATCCTCTTCTATCACTATTGGAGCTTCTATTGCAATTAATGTAAGTATTCCACTTTTCCTTTGTCCCGGGTATAACAGCCATCCTGTAAACCTTTCTTTATCAAATTCACATGTTCACTTCTTTCCAAATGTGTCTCCTGTAGCATAGCTATTTACACTGTACATTTTTATATTGTTCACTACTCTTTCTTTTTTGTATAGATCTGTGAGACCATTAACATTTAAATATAGAATTGAAAGGGCCATTATGCTGAAAAGTTATTATTCCACCTTTTATTTGTAAGAGCTTTTTCATTAAGTATCTAATTCCAGCTTTTGTGTTACATGCACACATTAATATTTGGCACTTTAAACTTTTATACAGTTGCTTCTTGTCATATCCATTTGAGCCCATGTTATTTATTTATCATGTATTTAACATTGTTTTACCAGGAAAGTCTGACTTGGAACAAGCCAATTTTCAGCGGAGGCCTGGTGGTCCAGACACATGTCTTTGTAATGTGGGAGGAAACTGAGCACCTGGAGGAAACCCACATGAATGTAGGGAGGAAAAGCAGACTCCGCACAGAAAGCACCCCAGCTGAGAATCGAACCAGAGAAGCTCTTGCTGTGAGGTGACAACATTAACCACTGCGCCGTCGCAGCTTACAAAACTTTTTGTTTTATTGAAAGCACTCAAACAAAAAAAAACTATGTATATCTTCAAATACTGAAGTTTTACCTTCCTAATACAAACAATTGTCCCAAACTGACAGCCACTGTCATAGACTTGGGTTAACCAAAAAGGAAGTTTATCCATGCCAAGGCACATGGTACAGCCTACACTTCTACTAAGTGCCATCTGGTTTTGTCTTATATTTATTGCAATCCCAGAATAAGAAAACACTGATTAGTGGAGTAAATTTACTCCTCTTCTGCCTGTGTGCAGTGAGTATTTTCCACAAATACTCTTTCTTCCCCAGTTAGTACTTTGTCCTTCTGCACAGTTTTATCAGAATCACCTCCTTCTGCTGGTAGAATTGCATCTTTACTTTTAAAGGTCTAGGTTGCTTTCTCATGGCCAGGTGTGGAGCATACACACAATGTGCCTTTTCAGTTAACAACAACTGTTGTGGAATACCAGGCTAGATACTTATTTGTGCTTTCATAAAATTAATACATTATATTCCTTCCAGCTTCTCTGGTACAGCAGAAACTCTTAGGTTTTCTCTTCATGCTCTGTCCTCTGCTTCTATTATTTTTTTAAATATCTCTTCTTGAGTAGCCTTATATTCAGCCAGCCTTTTCTTCATTCTGACCTCTGATTTTTTAAGTTTTATCACCTCATCTGAATATCTGTTTAAAGCTTATTCCATTTTATCCAGCCTTTTGTTATTTGAGTTGATAGTCTGCATCAGTGTTTTGTTTATTGTAATCAGCTCAGAATATATGTGACTTGTGTGTCCCTCTAGGTTACTGGAAGTCATGTCTTGCACTAAAGTGGGAGCTTGCATTGCTTTGTGTTGACCAACTGCAGATTTCTTCTCAGTCAGTGTTTTTTCCCACCTTTTTTGGTTTATTTACTTTCAGGTTCTCTGAATTTCTTTTTTGCTGGCATCCAGGCAGTACATTTACTAGCCATTTACTGAAATTTACCCCCAAAAAATGAGTTAATTGGCTGTCTTCTGAGTTTTTTTTTTCTCACTGGGAAAGCTGAAATTAAGCTGTTACTCAGTTTGCAGTTATCTTGGAAGTTGTAATGTGGAAACAGTTGCTCTGATATTGTCAATTTTTAATTTCATCCTCAAATATGGGTTTGGATCTGACTCGGCTGATACTAGGGTCGCGGCTGCAAAAAAGCTCTTGGACACCTCCCCTTACCCACAGTAGACCTCTTCCTGTTACCTTAGATCTCATTTGCCACTTCGCGAACACGTGGTCTAACCATTTGCTTTTGGACATTCAGGTGATATTTCTTCATTTCTCAACCCTTTTTATTGAAATTCTTCTTTTTCTGTGTAGTGCATTTAGTTTGTTTCCTCCTCGTTTCTCTTTCTAAATCATCTTTACCTACAGTAACCATTTTTTATTAGGTTACTTTCCTTTCCTTTTCCACCCATATATCCTTAGCGGCATCTTCGCTTCTCTTGTTAGTGGCTTCTTCCCTCCCTGAGTTGCCTTTCTATTAAACAAAAAACAGCAAGAGAGTTTTCCTCTTTTTTTACCCTTTACTATTTCTTCTCCTTCTTCTTAACTGGTTTGTGTACGTGTGCATGCATGTGTCTATGTGTGTGTGTCTATGTGTGTATGTCTATGTGTATGTGTCTTATGTGTGTGTGTCTGTGTGTGCGTGTATATGTTTGTGTGCTGTCAACCTTTTCTTTACACTTGCCATGGCTGAGAGGCAAGATAAGCCCACGGGCTTTAAAAAAATGTACTAAATGCAGTCGCAAAATGCCATACAGTGACTCTGACACTCTGTGTTTACTGCTTGAGCCCCCACCATCTGCAGGAAGACTGTGCTATTTGCCATTCCTATAACCACCAGGCCCTGTTTGAAAGGAGAAATAAACTTATTCTGAGGAGTTTGTTGCCATCTTCTTTTAGTGAGCCCATTTCTGGTAGTGACTGCAAATCTGTGGCTAAATCTAGATTATAGCCTGTCCAGCGAAACAGTAAAGCCAAGAACAGCCTGGAAGCGTTGTCGAGGTTTATTAGAATTAGTTAAAACTCCAGTACATCCCCATAATCGCTCCACCATATGTTTTCGTTTATAAAACACTTCATCAGATGTGGGCTGTCACATTCCATGTACCTTATATACTTGTTTAACCAATCAAATTAAAAAAGCAATAATTTATACAAATTCATTGAATGTCCGTATAAAATCCCTTTCCAAATACCCTATATTAAAACGTTATTGTGCAATGAAAAATTTTTTTTATGTAAAATACTTGGAAAAAAACAAAACTTTACATCTCATTATACCAAATCACAGTTAAAATACAAGTGGGTGCACATTTATTCTGTTTGAGTTCAAGAATACCTATTTGATTGTCATTAGGCTCCATCTTGTGGCTCTTTTATGGAACTTCATTCAAAAACATTTTTATATGAGAAAAGAAGTAAATAAATCCCCTCTCATAAAACATACGTTAAAATTTAATAAATAAAACCGGGAATCGAATATATTTATCCCAAAATGCATAAAGCTTGATCTTAAAAATCACAAATACATAAAGAGCTTGAAAGAATAAACATTAAAATAAAAATAAAGATAAAGGTGCAGACAGAATAAAAATATATAATAAAAAGTAGATGAACCCCATCAAATTCCTTGAAATAAATGGAATAAAAACTTTAAAAACCTTAACTTTATCTATGATATATAAACTTCCTATTAAAAACATCTCTTCCAATTGAACTTATTAACTGCGTACTGCATGTTCACAACTTGGATGCTCTGAGCTTAAGCAAAGGGGTTATTGAAATATGCTCATTCAAACCTGGTGGCTTGCTGGCCTCTAGAGTGATCTGCCACCACAACTCTCTTTATTCTATACTTTCCTCCCATAGACCACCTCGGCCATCCTTTTTCACCCTTTCTAGGACAAAGAATAAATAATGTGCATTTTCACATATTTGTTTGTGCTTATACAGAGCATTCGTTTCCTTCTTTGTTTGCAAGTCATACTTATGCTCATAAATTCTCCTTCTGAGCTTACGCTGTCTTCCCTACATAAAGTGCTTCACAAATTTGGCACTTTGCCAAATACACAAGACCACAAGATTCACAGTTGTTAAAATCCTTGCCTTCAAAGGTTACCTTCCTACTTTCCAGATAAACTCTATCCGTGTTGTAAGTGTGAATACATATCTACATTTAAATTTCCCCTTCCTCTTTTTATAACCCTGTGTTTCTTGGTTGTTACCATTTTCCAATAAATTCTTTAAATTACGGGAATTCTTATAAACTACCCTTAGTTTCTCCTTTTTTATTTTTTCTAAATCAGTAAAACTTAAATATTTATTCCATTCTCTTTCCATGGTTTCTCTAACCATTTTTGAACTTTCATTGAATTCTAGGATAAAGGCACTGCTAAAATTATCCCTTTTCACATTATTTAACCCCTTCTCATCTGATGTACTAATACCTAGTATTGGTTTGAAATCATTTAGTCTACTTTCAGAAACCTCTTTCTCAACATTCTCAGTTAACCATTCTGGGTATTTTCTCATTCTAAACATCTTTTTTAACTGGGCCTTTTCTACTTCAAAGTCTTCCTCCTTGGACGTCATTCTACTGGACCTAATATACTGCCCATTTACTATGTTTTTCTTATAATACATAGGGTGTGCACTTTCAAAATGCAAATAGGGATTAGAATATGTACTTTTTCTATATACCCTTGAATTAAAATTTGAATTATCCTTGTATATTTCTATGTCCAGATACTGCAACCTCTCTTGACTTATTTTATATGTGAATTCTAGGAAGTCAGTACTTTTATTTTTATATTCAATGAAATTATCTATTTCGTCCTTTGGTCCTTCCCAGAAAATACATATGTCATCTAGGAATCTTTTATATAGTGTCCAATTTTTACTCTATATTGATCCAGTAACCATTTTTTCTTCCCATTTAGCCAGCACCCAAGTTGGCGTAGGTGGGTGCACAATTGGCACCCATCACTACACCCTTCTTTTGATGAAAAAAATTCTCCTTTAAAGTAAATAAAATTATATTTTAAGACCAAGTCAATAAGTTCCATTACCACAGTACATTCATCATGTGTTAACATTTCATCTTCGAATATCACTTCCTTCAGATAACTTAAACCCTCACTATGGGGGATACTCGAATATAGGTCTATAACAATTATTAAAAAGCTTAATTCATCACTATATAAATCTTGTTTTAGGCATCTTAAAAAATCCCATGAATCCTTCAGGATGTTTGTTCTTTTTAATCAAAGTTTCTTAAGCTTAGCGTCAACAAATTTAGCTAAGGATAATGTTTTTGACCCTTCTGCAGAAACTATTGGTCATAAGGGGGGATCCAACCCATTCTTATGTATTTTGGGGATCCCGAATATAGTGGGAATGTTTTTTGGTTTGTCCACCTTCAAGTATTCCAAGGTTTTTTGATCTATTAACCCTTCTAATAAAAGTCCTTCCAAGACTATATCTATTCTTCTGTAACCCATATTAATTTAATTCCGTGAAACTGAAGTATATTTATTCCAGTCTCTCAAAAGCTTGTTCATTTTGCCTTCATAACTTAGGTCATTCATTAATACAATTCCCCCACCCTTAATGAGTTTTATAACCCTCAAACTAGTGCACTTTCTTAGTTGTTCCAATACACCACTTTCCACTAAACTTAAATTTCTTTTATATTTCACTTTCCCGTAACTTGTTCGTATCTAATTTTCCACTATACTCTCCAAGTTATTAATTTGGGGGTGTAGTGGGGGATTATATGTACTTCTTTTCCCAAGCCTTTTGGTTCATAGACCAGGTTTTGGTCAAAAATTACCTGAAAATTAATTTTCCTTGTAAATGCTATAACATCCAATAGAATCTTGGTTAAATCTTCATTTTTACTGGGTTTAAACTTAATTCCTTTAGATAAAAGGCTAAAATGTTCTTTTGTCAATGAAATATGGTTAAAATTATAAATACTAAAATGTTCAAAAGTAAATCTATTGGGGTTCGTCTAGTTTCTAAGTTGGGGTGGTTGGTACTGTTTTGTTCTAATACCCCCCCCTTGCTCCCCCCCTGATAATTTGTAGACCAGCAATCCTCATTTACTGTTTTGTCCTCAACAAATCTGGTTTCATTTCCTTTGGTCTCATTTACAGGAAAAACCCTGGATTCTGGAACCACTCCAGACCTTCTGTTGCACCTCACAGGAATGATTCACCCCAGTCTGTCCAACCTGAAGCTGACTGCTTGGTTTCTCCAATTCCATTTATAGCCAGACAACCAATGCTCTCCTCCCCAGTTCATTGTATTTTGATATCATCCCATAAGCAATCTACTCAAAAGCTGTATAGGAGCAAATGGAGGAGGATTGTAGTCTAGGCTCAGCAACATGATGTAGATACCTTCACAGTTCCTATTCACACTGTTCTGGAATTTTTGGTTCACCTCTTTGACAATGGGGCAGCAGTCTCTACTATTAAAGCGCAGTTAGCAGCTATCTCTGTTTTTCACATTGGGAAATATAATTTGTCACTGATTTCCAACAAGGTTTGCAAGACCTTCTTGAAAATTACTTTATTACTAACCCCCCCCCCCCCCAAGGATCCCTCTCCTTTGGACCTTAACTTGGTGCTACATTTTATCGTCCAACCTCCTTTTGAACCCACAGAGACATGTGATATAAAATTCTTGACTTGGAAGACCATTTTCCTAGTGGCTATTACATCAGCTAGAAGAATATCAGAAATTCAGGCCTTATCTTCCCAACCTCCATACCTGATTTTTCATAAAGACAGGATTTCCTTGCTCACCAACCCTTCATTTTTACCTAAAGTTGTTTCTAAGACTAATGTCAACCAAACTATTAACTTGCCCGTTTTCTTCCCTAACTTCACTAATAAAGGTGAATACTGCATCTGTTGGATATCTGTAGACAATTATGTTTTTATCTGCACAGGACAAATGAATTTGACCAGTTGTTCATTTCCTTCTCAGGCCTTAGGAAGGGCCTACAAGTGTCCAAGATTATTCTAGCAAAAATGGTTATCTTATTGCATTACTTTTGTGTACACCAAACAAAGTACAACTCTACCCAGACCTGTCCAGGCTCACTCAACCAGTGCCATGGCCACTTCTACAGTTTTTCAGGCTAATTCATCTGTTGATGAAATTTGTGCAGTGGCCATTTGGGCAAATCACCATGCCTTTATCACTCATTACAAGTTAGAGGTGGTCTCTGGGGAAGAGCCTCCTTTGGTTCAATGGTTCTGAGGAACATTCTTCCATGGCTCCGCTTAGGATGAAAGGAGCTGGGGAGTTTGTCCGATATGTGAGGATGAAATTAAAAATTGACATATCAGATAAAGAAGTTATGTACTTACCATAATGTTCCATCTGTATTGTTGATGTTTCATTTCTCCTCACAACCCCTGCCTCCAAGCTCCTACCCTTTTATTTCTGGTAAAACAGGAAGCATAATTTATGTCTCTTTTTATCTACTCCATACTCCAGAACTGGTTTCCTTACAATCCTTTCATATAAATTTTTTTTCTCTATATTTTCCTTCTTTAGACATGTGTCTGAATGTCTTTAAGCTAATCAAACCAGCAGGTTGAGCTCTGAGCTTAGCATACATCTTAAGAGATTTTTATTTTTCAAAATGCTGCAAAGAATTCTCCTGTACAATCAAAAGAAATGACACAGTAACTCTTGGTTCTTCTTTTTCAAATTAGATTCTCTTTTATTTTTTTATTGTTTTTTGTGTTTTTTTTTTTATATTTTACAGGAGAATCCTTTGCAGCATTTAAAAAAAAAGATCTCTTAAGATCTATTTTAAGCTCGGAGCTCAACCTGCTGGTTTGATTAGCTTAAAGCTGTTCGGACATAAAGTCTAAATTGGTTTGGTGGTATCAGTACAAGATACACGCAAGGGGAACCTTGAGGTACTGCTCTGGCTATAGGTGCTTCCAGGTGCTAGGACAAAAATTTATATTTTCCTTCTGGGAATAATCCTAGCAAACAAGATCTGAGGTAGCAGGGTGAGGTGGATTATGGGTAAGGGGAGGTGTCCAAGAGCTTTTTAGTTGCCACAAGCTTAGTAACAGCAGAGTCTAATAGGATGGTTCAGATCCAAGCCCATATGTGAGGAGAAATGAAAAGTCAACACTACAAATCGAAAGTTATGTTAAGTACACAACTTCTTTTCATAATGTGCAAACATTTTGCTTTTAAACATTTAATTTCATTACCCTACTCATAGCTATAAGAAGTCCACAAATCTTCCAAAGTAAGCATTGTTATAGTTTTGTTAAATAATAATTTACTGATGTTCATCATATTGATCACTGCTACAGCAGCCATAGCTGTATAGCTTATATCCTGCTGAGGATATTGCCATCTAGCTTCAAAAGCTTTAGGGTACCTTCCATGCACTCAAACTGTCAAGTAGCTTTAGCTAAGCTAACTAAAAGACAAGTTTGGGTGAAAAGCCTTTCAGAGCTTTACTGACGATCCTTTGAGGCTTTTGAGGATCGATGTTTGGCTTGTGTTTTCCTTTGCTAGGCAGATAAGTTCCATTTGGGGAAAAAAACAACTTCCATTTTTTTCTTAAATTCACTGTTGTTTTATTACTTTTCTCTTTAGGAAAGATATTTTAAAGTTAAGAGTATTGTGTTTTACTGACTGTCTTGAGACTGTAATTGAATGGAAGTTTAAAAGTAGCGTTAACTAACTGAAAACATATTTTTGTGGATAACTTATGATGTTCATCATGTTACACTGCTGTAGTCATCACACTTGGGTTATCCTGCCATCAGGCGGTCCCGCAGTCGGCCAGAGTTCCAAAGTCTTGGTCCGGCGTCGGTTGCTGTCGCTTCTTCCCTAACGTCAGTGCGCCAGGGATATATAATATGCATCCAACGCCATTTTCTTCAGTCTTTCTTGCCGCGCGGTGCCCAAAGCAGAAGCAGTTTGCAAGTGCCGGTCGGCCGACAAATGAGATTTTTGAAGTCGAATTCCAGATCCGAAGTCTTCAATAAAGCTAAGTACCCAGTTGGGAAAACCTTTTTCTTGCCTCAGACCGATGTCAGAAAAAGTTAATAATTGTATTTCTTGTGGGAAGCAAATACCTCATAAGGACTTCCACTCTTACTGTATTCCATGCCTAGGCCCTGATCACGACGTCACTAGT
This sequence comes from Protopterus annectens, assembly GCF_019279795.1. Classification (NCBI taxonomy): domain Eukaryota; kingdom Metazoa; phylum Chordata; order Ceratodontiformes; family Protopteridae; genus Protopterus; species Protopterus annectens. The sequence continues at coordinate 1,487,116,789 of NC_056729.1, read as the reverse complement.
TGTCGGTTTTGTGCTAGATTCAACAAACGCACTATAAAGAGACGTTTTGATTTTGCTTTACACTACTTTGGCCGAAGGTTCAATTATACCATGCTATCAGATCAGCCGACAACCTCAATACCGAAAAAATGCAAAGACAAGGATAAAGACAGGCATCCGAGGTCCAAAACCGATGATGAAACCTCTTCTAGGCCAGTTGCCAGTTCGTCAGTTGTCAGTGAGGCGCTTTCACAGCCCCTGACACCCACTACCTCAGAGCCACAGGCTGCTTCCGACTCCCACGTGAAGATATCTAGGCCTCTGGAAACTCAAGGTATTGGGCCTACAGAAACTAATCCCTCAGATGGGTCCGGAGCCGCTGAGCAGGCACCGTCTTCTGAGGGTTTTCAGACCTTCACAACTTACCTTTAAAACAACAGCCAAGACAAAGGTACCATTAAAGACAAAGAAACAAGTACAGCATTCTCCTGGACAGTCCTCCATGCCTAAGAAACAGATGCTTAAAATGGCCGAAGACCCTATTACTCTTATCAGGGGTTCCCATCCCCCTCCTGAGAAGAGGCCTAGGCAGGATACAGACTATGACTCCTCTGATCAGGTTTCCATTTCCTCTGATTCCTCTTCAGACCAGAGATATTCTTTACCCCCCCCCCCCCCCCCCCATGAGGACTCTGTTGCTGAAGAATCCATCCCTTCAGCCTCTCCTCCTGAGGATTACTCTTTTGGGGAAACTTTACATACCATGAGGGAACATTTCCATTGGGAAAGTCAGGATTACTCAGAATCCAAGAAAAGGCTCAGGGATTTCCTCTTATTGCCTCAGCACAGGCCCCTGGCTATTCCGCCTATGCTAGACATTGTGGATGATGTGTTCTCTGAATCCAGCTTATCTCCTGACTCTTTGCCCCTTGCTCCAGCCAAGCCAGATAGGTATTATAGAGTCCCTGACTCTCACAAGTTTCTTTACAAAAACCCTTCTGCTGATCCAGAAACTATTTATCAGGGTCCAAAAGGGGTTAAGGCTTCCATTGCAAAAAATCCAGTACCCTCTGACAGAGATTCCAGTGCTTTGGATACATGGGGAAGAAAGTATACATGTCTGCAACTTTAGCAGTAAGAGCTTTAAATTTCCAGTTTCACATGCTTTAGTACCAACAATATTTAATGGCTCAGTTAAAATGGAAAATGCTTGCTAGCCCAGAAGCTCCTGATTGTAAAGAAATGCAGGATTTATTACATGCAGTTGAACAGGTGTGAAAACATACTCTGCAATGTGGTTTTGATTCTTTAGAGGCCTCTTGTAGAGCCGCAGTTACAGGTTCTGTTATTCAAAGACATGCTTGGTTAAAAGAACAGAGTTTACCTGATCATGTTAAGGCAAAGTTATTGGATGCTCCTTTACAACATGATACCTTATTTGGTGTTAAGGCAGAAGAGGTATTAAAGAAAATGGAGGATAAAGCTAAATCTATGCAAACCGTCAAGGATTTCTTACAGGTACAGCCACCTTAGTTTAGCAGAAATTGGCCAACAAAAAATTGGTCCTTTCCAGTGTCAGACAGGCAGATACAGACGCCCAAGAGGCAGATCTCAACCCCAAGGCTCAAATAGACAACGGCAGTGGGGCACCTCAACCCCAAAAGGAGGTGAGGACAAGTCTCAACCTTACAGGAAACGGTCACAATGACTTTCCTTTGCGTACGCCAAGCACATCCCTTCTGGAAGCCCCCTTAGGGGGAAAACTAGCACTTTTTTCTTAAAACTGGCAAACAATCACCCAAGACAAATGGGTCCTGAATATTGTGTCTCAGGGTTACAGATTCCACTTCCATACTTTACCAAAGCTAAAAGGAAAGCCAGACCTGCCACAAAATCAATGGGCAGAGGCACAAAAACAAATTTCAGCCCTCATGGACATGAGAGTCAATCAAAAAGTACCACAACAGGAACAAGGACAAGGATTTTACTCAAGACTCTTCCTGGTCCCCAGAAAGGACAAAGCCTGGAGGCCTATACTGGACCTTTCAATTCTGAATACTTACCTGGATATTCCGAAATTCAAAATGTTGACATTACAGCAGTTTCTACCCATGCTGGGCAAGAAGGCTTGGCTTGTTACTCTGGACCTCAAAGAGGCATACCTGCATGTCCCTATCAGACAAAATTGCAGAAAATACCTCCGATTCAAAGCTGGTACAATGCACTACCAATTCTCTGCACTGCCCTTTGGCTTATCTACTGCGCCCAGGGTCTTCACAAAGTGCCTGGCACCAGTAATTGCATTTTGCAGACAAAAAGGAATTCAGATATATCCATACCTGGATGACTGCCTCATTCAAGCAGAGACAAAGGACATTCTTCTGCAACATCTGGCATTTGTGAAAAAGTTGCTAATTTCTCTAGGGTACACAGTAAATGAAAAGAAGTCAAAACTAGTGCCCTCACAACAGATTACATTCCTGGGTGCCAGCTTAAATACAACGGCCCAGATGGCTTACCTCACGCCAGACAAACAAGTGCAACTAACTCAATATTTCCAACTACTGGCAAAAACGTCCCATCTCCCTGCAAGAAAAAATCTTGGCATTCATGGCATCCTGCATACTACTAATACCATATGCCAGACTGCATAAGAGGAAATTACAATGCTACCTAAAAAGTGTTTGGACTCAACATTCTCACAGTCTAGAAGCAGTAATTCCATTAATTCCCTGCCTACAACAGGAGTTTCGATGGTGGGCACAGGCATGTTACCTAAACAAGGGTCAGCCTTTTACCCAACCCACAGCCAGGCAAACTCTAACAACAGATGCTTTGGATTATGCCTGGGGAGCCCACATGGCAGGAAAATGCATTCACGGCAAGTGGACCACAGACCAGATGCATCTTCACATCAATCAAAAAGAGATGTTGGCTGTTCAGAATGCCCTAACAGCTTTCAAGGACCTTCTACATCCAGGACAACTACTACTAAAGACAGACAACACCACAGTAATGTGGTACATGGGGGCACTCATTCTTATCCCCTATGCAGGCAAGCCATGACCTTGTGGAACACAGCTCTAACGTACCAAGTTCACCTGCAAGCACAATTCCTGCCAGGAAAGAAAAATACTCTGGCAGACGATCTAAGCAGAAATATCATGGACCCTCACGAATGGAAATTGAATCCATAAATCTTCAGCATGATAACACAAAAATGGGGATGCCCAAACATAGATCTTTTTGCCTCCCCTCTGAATTGCCAACTACAAAAATTCTGCATAAGGACTTACCACAAACAAGCATGGAAAGTGGATGCTCTTCTGTTCAGCTGGAAAAACCTAAAAGTCTATGCCGTTCCACCACTGCCTCTCCTTTCAAAGGTACTCCTAAAAGCCAGATAAGAAAACCACAGATGATCCTGATTGCTCCAGACTGGCCACGCCAGCACTGGTACCCTATCTTAAGGAACTTGGCTCAGGGCCCACCATGGATTTTGCCCCAAATTCCACACCTTCTGACTCAACAAAACAATCAGATCCTGCACGGTCAGTTCAAAACCCTAAACCTGGCTGCATGGCAGATACTTTAGTCAAACAGGCAACACCTCTATCTAAAGCTGTTATGGATGTCATTTTGGAGGCCAGGAGGCCTAGCACCAGGAAAGCTTACTCAGAAAAATGGAAGAGATTCTGTGCCTGGAACCAGGCTCACAGCCTTGACCCTCTTGTTCCAAACATTCCTCAGATTTTACAATACTTAACTGAGATGCTGGACAGAGGCCTATCCTTTTCATCAATTAAGATCCACGCCTCTGCCATTTCTGCACATTACAACACGGATCCTCCTTTATTCTCTCATTCCTTGCTAAAACAGTACCTCAGAGGGGCTAAAAACATAAGACCGCCCCGGAGAGCACCAACACCAACTTGAGACCTCAATTTCGTTTTGGAAAAAGTGACCCTACCACCTTTTGAGCCAGCCAATACAGCCAATCAAAAATTTTTATCATGGAAAACAGCTCTGCTCCTGGCAGTAACTTCAGCATGAAGAGTCTCAGAGCTACAGGCATTAATGGCAGTGGAACCTTTTATAATTTTTCACCAGGACAGGGTATCTTTAAGGACAAACCCTACCTTCATGCCAAAGGTGGTATCTAGTGTGGCTCTTAACAAAACCATCCATTTGCCTACTTTTTATCCAAATAAAGGGGAGAAACGTCTGCATTCTTTGGACATACACAGGCAGCTATGTTTCTACTTGGACAAAACGAAAGCTTTCAGGAAAACTGATCAACTGTTTGTAGCATATGCTGCAGGATCACAAGGCAAGGCTATCTCAAAGCAGACTATATCCAAATGGATAGGACACTGTATTCGGTACTGCTACACACAGCATGGAAAATCAGTCCCTAATAACATTAGGCCTCATTCCACCAGGGCAACAGTCACTTCAACAGCCTTTCTCAGAGGAGTACCTACCAAGGAAATTCTGGAGGCTGCAACTTGGAGTTCAGTGCACACCTTCACCAAGCATTACCCCCTGCCTCTTTACTCTAAATCCAGAGCAGGATTTGCCACTGCAGTTCTGCAGGGCCTCTTAGCCAATCCTAACTCTTTATAGACCAGCCACCCAAACTTAGCTTTGGGATTCAACCCAAGTGTGGTGACTGCAGCAGTGTAACACGATGAACATAGTACAGTTTTGTACCTACCATAAATGTAGATGTTCGAGTGTTCACACTGCTGCAGTCCGGGTTCCCCTTCCTCCATCCCCTCTGAACTAGCTGGACTTATCCATACCCTTCTATCCTATACAACCTTTGGGGTGTATTTGCTGGTAACTGAAGGTATTGTTTTTATTTTATATGTATATTTTTGATTAGCAGTATGTATTGCCTACCCACTTGGGGGCACCTGACATCTGGGGCAAGAAAAACTGAAGAAAATGGCATCGGACGTCAGGGAAGAAGCAACAGCAACCGACGCCGGAGCAAGACGTTGGAACTCTGGCCGACTGCGGGACCACCTGACGGCAGGATAACGCAAGTGTGATGACTGCAGCAGTGTGAACACTCGAACATCTACATTTATGGTAGGTACAAAACTGTACTTTTATTTTCCTTGGTGGAGCTGGCATATTGTTTGAAAATGCTTTTTACTGTGCTTTTCTGTTAAAAAAAGACACCATTTTCAGCTTGACCATGGAACTGACTACCATAGTCATTTATTTGTCCAGCCACAAAAAGAAGTAAATTTAAACAGCCTTTGTTACCACAGCAGACAAGCAGTTTGCTTCAGCCACAGGTAGGTGACTTTGCTGTGGCCATTTGTTGTACCTTACACCACTCATCTTTTACTCCTGCTCCTCCTGGTCACTGGTGGTTAGCCATGATAAGAGACTTAGGGACACAGGTGAACAGTGGTCTCATCTTCGATAACCATATCTCCACAACAGTCAGGAAATCCTTCTATGTGGCACACCTCATCACTAAGGGCTTTTCATCCATAAAAAAGGAGGTAATTGTCCCACTGTACTCATCCCAAATTAGACCCATTATAGAATACAATGCCCCATTTGGTATGTATCTCTCAAAATATCTGCAACAACTGGAAAGGCCTTAGAAATACCTCACTAAAAGAATCACAGACCTAAAGCAGATGCCCTATTCTGACCATCAAAAAAAAACTCCAGCTATACTCTGTCATATATCGTCTACTCAGAGGCGATCTCTGCTTAACATACAAGGCCATGTCAAACCCAGAGCTGTTGGACAAGCTACACTTAAAGAAATCCCAATCCCTCAGAGCCACATGCTAGAGGGATCTAAACCTTGTCATCACAATGAACAAAACGTGCTGGAGGGATAGGTTCCTGACCCAGAGACTCCCCAGACTCTGGAATATACTGGCCATACATGTCAGGCAGAGCACCTCTTTGGCTCTCTCCAAAAGGAATCTTGACAATTGGATGGGAGATAGGAAATTCACCCCCCGGGATCACATCAGTCATCCTGCTAGACAGGGGTGCAGGGAAGTAAATATTGTGGGAAGAAATAGCCAGGGAATTGTTATGGCTAGGCTTGTATAGGCCCTAGGGCTGATAGCCTAGTCCTAACCTATGAACCTATTAACCTATGTCCTCGGCGTCTGTTGCAGTCCCCTCAGTGAGCAAGGGAGAGCCACTCTTGATGGACCTGGGGCAGTGACAGGGAAGGTTTCCCTGTTGTTTCAGAATGTTGTGCCCATTTCTGGGGAAGCAGCTGCTGCAATTAGTAACAGGTTTTCCAATTTTTCATGTCAAAAATAAACAGAAAACCAAGCATGCATCTACTCCTCCTCAAATTTCTTTAGATAGGAGTAGTTTACTGGGCCTGGCTCATGGTTTAATTTACACTACTGATCCTTCTTGTAAAGTAGTTTCTTGTAAAAGAGAGTGAATCCTCTTTTCCTGAAGAGATTCAAGATTCTGAATCTGAACAGGAAGATGCAGGGACAGATTCAGTTTTTTTTTTTCTGTCATTTCTTATTCAGAACCAGAAGAGAACTCAGTTTCTGTTTCTCCTTGTCAGGGTTTATCTTTGACTATTGCTAGAATTTGCCATTGTTTTCGGTGGGACAATACTGAGGTTTCTCATTCTTGCAGAAAATACTATGGGTTGTTATAGAAGAATTTTCCAAAACCTTCACCCATTCCTCCTGCTTTGTCAGCTTTAGAGTGTGTGTGTGTTACTGCCTACAATTTTCCTGTTAGTCAGCCAGCTTCCCCTAATAAGAAAGATAGGATGTGTAAATTTGCACAGCCTTTTAAATTTTTTATACAGTATTCCCAAACCTGACCCGACAGCTATAACCTTAGATGTTATGTGATCCTATCTCGCCTACATTCTGTACTGATGGGTTCGGAGCCGATCCTCGGCTCCGACTTGGCACGCTATGCTATAGAGCGAAGTCTCTCATTGGCTGAGCTGTACTATATCCCAGGATGCACCACCGCTACTTCCCCAGATCTCGTTTGCCGCTTACAAGCTAGGACGTGGTCTCGAACTTGGCTGAGCTAAGTGCTGTTTTTTTCTGAAAGTTTCTGTCAGAAATTTCCTAAATCTTTATCCAAAAGCTGTTTTAACAGCTATTGTTGTGTATACGTGTGTTTTTTGTGAGAAATTTGTGGTAAAATTTTGTGTTAGACAGGGAAAGGTTTCCGTTTAAGTTAGAGGGGCCTTCCCCTCGTTCTTATTGAGTCTTCTTGTCGTTTCAGAGGTCAAGTACCTGTTTAAGTTAGAGGGTTCTTGGCCCTCTTTTGGTGTTTGTTATACGTTTTAGTTGTTGGGCTTGCGCTCTTGTTTAAAAAAAAAAAAAAAAAAAAAAAAAAGTTCTTCATTATTGTGTGTTTATATATATATATATATATACTGTTTTTTCTAGACAAATAATTTGGCAAAGTATATACAATTATGTCCAAGGAGCATAGACCCTCTGGGTTTAAAAAGTGCACAAGATGCAACTATAAAATGTCCATCACAGATGATCACTCCTTATGCGTTTACTGCTTAGGCGCCAAACACCTTCAGGAGTCCTGCAGTGTGTGTCACGCCTTTTCCTCTCGGGTCCTCCATGAGAGGAAGAATAAATTGATCTTAAAAGGGCTTATCAAGCCCTCCTTTGAAGAGGCCTTATCTTCCTCTCCCTCTCCAGCTAAGAAAAAGAAATCGTCGACTCCGACCAGCCCGTCGGAACCGACCACTAAGAAATCTAGGCAGGCTTCTCCTTCGGCTCCACGGACTTTGGAGCCGAGGGCGGAACGGTCTGCCTCGATGCCTCCAGCCTCGACTCCTCTGGTTTCGGAGCCGATGGCTGGGGCTTCGAGAGGCGGGTCACCTTCATCGGCTCCACTGATTTTGGAGCCGATGAGGGTTACCGGCTCAGACACTTCCCCTTCGGCACCGAAGCCCTCATCGGCACCGAGAGAAATTGCTATGGAATCTCCCTCGGAACCGATATTGGTCGAGTCCATTCGGAGCCGGTCCCCCAGTCCTTCGGAGCCGATGGAGAAGTCAGCTCGGACCCGATCGGTCTCCTCCCGATCTTCCAAGATGTCGGATTCGGACATCGACAGGGTGCTCCTAAGACTATTTCAGTCTCCTGTGTTCCAGAAATTAGTTTCGGCTCCAGCCCATTCGGCTTCGGAGCCGATGGCCCACCCTGTAGTTCTGGTTCCTCCTCAAACAGCCTCGGCACCGTTGGAGCCGGTGCTGGTGGAGCTGATGGAGGTTTTTGGGTCGGCTCCGACCCTTACTCCAACCCCGGCTCTCGAGTCGGAGTTCGGTACACGGACCTCCTCGGTCGGCCCCGGTGGGGACGCTTTGGGACCGATGTTTTCGGTTCCTAGCCTTCCTCTTGGTGCGTCGGCTGCGGGGGTACCGTCTACTGTTGTGGCCCCGGGGGTTGGACCTTCCCAGGACTCTGGCGGTCCGGCCTTCAGGGCCATGAGGAGTGCTTTGGCCAAATCCTCTTTGGCTACCTCCATGGTCTCACCGGCACCTTCCCTACACACTGAGACTGGGTCTTTAGTAGTCCCCCTGTCGCTAGACAGCGGAGCCCCAGGGCCTGAGGTCACCCCCAGTGGGGTCCCCCCCCCTGGAGGTCCCTCTGAAGCTTCTTCGGAGGAACCCTCAAGGACAAGACTGTGCAAGAGGAAGCACGTCGACTCCCCCGATGAGTCTCTCACGTCGGACACCGATCTTGATGATGCGGAGGGGTCCCCTAAGTCGTCCTCAGATGATGTCTCCTTTGCAGAAATCTTGGAAGCCCTCAAACAACGAGGCGGCTGTCAATCCAAACCCCCTTCCGCTGACGAGTCGGTGTTCCTCAAGGCCTTCGGGGCTCAGCCCTCCGCCTCCTGGGTGTCTCCGCCCTTCGACGAGCTCCTAGATTTGATCTGTCGAAGGGCGTGGGAGCATCCAGACTTTGTGGAACCGGTGCCTGCTCGCCCAAATAAATTCTTATCAGCACCCCCAGAGAAGGGGTTTCTGACCAAAGGTGTGGCTGTAGATGCCCTGGTGGTGGCATTTGCTACCCAACAAGATGTAGCAGAGGCTTTGACGTCCGTCCATCCTCCTAATAAGGAGTCTAGGAGCATGGACGATGCACGGAAGCGCACCCTCAGTTCAGCGGCCTTTACCTTAAGGTCCCTGAACTATTTGACGCACTTCACCAGATTTCAGAGGGATCTGATCAAGGAGCTTTCAGATACCCTCTTGGGTAACCTACCTGAGCAGCTGGCCCAGACGGTTGGCTCTCAGTTGGCTATGCTGTCATCGATATCAAACTCGTCCATGAGGCTCATTTCATATGCAGCCGAGGGGGCGAGTAGAGCGGCGGGTACGGGTGTTGCTCTACGGAGGCAAGCCTGTTTCCGCCTCTGTCATTTTACGGAAGCCTTTAAGTCTTCCTTTGCAGATGCTCCCTTTGATGGGTCCTCTTTGTTTGGACCCAAGGTAAAGGACACATTGACCCGCTGTGAGCAAGAAGGTAAGACTTTGACTGCCGTAGGGGCACGATTTTCCACTCCCTTTAGGCCTTACCCCAAGGCTAAAAGAGGAGGGAAAATTTGGTTCCATAAATCCCAGAAGTCTTATCCCTCGCAGCAGGACGATCCCCCTTCTAGAGGCAGAGGAGGGGGAAATTTTTCTGGAAGACGCCGTCCCAGAGGCGGCAGAGGCCCCCGCAACACTGGAGACCGTGAGTCCTTTCGTGGCTCTTCAGCCTTCCACAATCCCTGAAGGATTGCCCGACTGTGCAGCTCCAGAGCCAGTCGGGGGTCATTTTTCGAGGCACCTAAAAGCCTGGGAAGGTATCACTCAGGACTGATGGGTGCTTCGAATCATAGCCGGAGGTTACGCCATCCCCTTTTCACACCCTCCACCGCCGTCCAAGAAAATCCCGGACCCGCCTTCCACAATCCCTGAAGGATTGCCCGACTGTGCAGCTCCAGAGCCAGTCGGGGGTCGTTTTTCGAGGCACCTAAAAGCATGGGAAGGTATCACTCAGGACCGATGGGTGCTTCGAATCATAGCCGGAGGTTACGCCATCCCCTTTTCACACCCTCCACCGCTGTCCAAGAAAATCCCGGACCCGCCACCCAGTCAACGGGAAATTGCAGCCTTAGAAATCTCAAAGCTGCTTCAAAAAGGAGTCATCCAACCGGTCCCCGCAGACCAGATCGGATTAGGGACTTACTCAAGATTCTTTTTGGTGCCAAAAAAGACCGGGGACTTGAGGCCCATTTTGGATCTCAGTATCCTAAATTGATCAGTCAAAAAGTCCAAGTTCCGAATGGTCACCTTACAATCCATTCTCCCACTGCTGGAGAAAGGTGTTTGGATGTGCTCCATAGATCTCAAGGACGCCTATTATCACATTTTGATAGATCAGGCATCCAGGAGACATTTGCGCTTCAGCCTGGGAGACAGTCATTTTCAGTTCTGCGCACTGCCCTTTGGTCTCACCACAGCCCCCAGGGTGTTCACCAAATGTTTGGCGGTTGTGACTGCTCACCTGAGGAGTCTAGGATTCCAGGTGTTTCCGTATCTGGACGACTGGCTCCTAACTGCCACCTCCAGGCATCTACTATTGCAGAACCTACAAGCCACCATATCACTAGGCACTTCCCTTGGAATCACCTTCAGTTGGCCAAAGTCTGTGTTGCTGCCATCTCAGCGCATAACGTTCATCGGAGTAGAGATAGACTCAAACCAAATGCGGGTCTATCTTCCTACGGAAAGGATACAAACTATACAGGCTCAAGTCCGAGCCTTACTTCTCAGATCCAAAGCTCCAGCCAGGATGGTCCTGCAGCTATTAGGCTCTATGTCGGCCACTGTTCTCCTAGTCCCTTTAGCAAGATTGCATATGAGAATTCTCCAGTGGCTCCTATCGACACAGTGGTCCTTTCAGGATCTCCCCCTCAGTCACCTCATACGGATCACGGAAACCTGCAAACGGGACCTTTGCTGGTGGCTGATGCCCTCCAATTTGGATCAGGGACGACCCTTTGTTCCACCTCCTCCTATGGCCACATTGACGACGGACGCCTCCCAGACTGGGTGGGGGGGGCATTACCTGGGCAGGTCAGTCCAAGGCAATTGGCATCCCGACGAAAGTCTCCTTCACATCAACATTCTAGAAATGAGGGTGGTGTTTCTGTCTCTACAAGCCCTCCACGATTACCTCCCCCAGGGCGTAATTGCCATTCACTCCGACAACATGTCAGTAGTTTGGTATCTGAACAAACAGGGAGGGACCAGATCCTACCCCCTTTGTAGAGAGGCCATGAGAGTTTGGGAATGGGCAGTGGCGACCAGACGTTCTCTGGTAGCGACTCATATCCCTGGGAAATCCAACGTGATAGCCGACAGACTAAGCAGAACTATTCTCTCTCCTCACGAGTGGTCTCTGAACGATGCAGTGACAACTCAGATCTTCAGCAGATGGGGAACTCCTTGTTGCGACCTTTTCGCAACCCCGCTGAACGCGAAGTGCAGAAAGTTCTTTTCTCTCACTCCAGCTCCGGGGGAGAGTCCTATGGACGCATTAGCCCATCCTTGGTCCACCGGCTTGCTATACGCCTTCCCTCCAGTTCCCCTCCTTCCCAGAGTGATCCAAAAGGCGTCTCCCTTGGGGAGCAAAATGATTTTAGTTGCCCCTTACTGGCCTCGTCAGGTGTGGTTCCCATATATTCGGAAATATGCACTGGACGGCCCATGGTTCCTGGATCAGATCCCAGACCTATTAATTCATCAGTCGGGACAACTCCATCAGTCCCTCCACACTTTGAAGTTAACAGCTTGGCTCCTCCTCTTCCGACTATAGTCAGGAATCATACTTTAGACCCGGAAGTCATACATATCTTATCCTCGGCCCATAAGTCTGCCACCAAGAAATTGTATACTAGCAAATGGAAACGATTTGCTGTTTGGGCTCAACTCTGGGGTCTAGATCCCATCACTGCTCCGGTGACAGAAGTCCTGAAATTTCTAACTTCCCTATTCAATCAAGGTTCTTCAGTCTCTACCATCAAGGTCCAATTGGCAGCTATCTCCAATTTTCATGAATCTATAAACCCACCTTTAATGAGCAACAGATTGTGTAAAACCTTCATGAAAGATGCTGCGCTTTTACGACCTCCGATTTCTCATCCTGCTCCTCCATGGGATCTTGATGTGGTATTACGTGCCTTAACCTCCTCCCCCTTCGAACCGGCAGCAACCTGTGATTTGAAATTTCTTTCTTGGAAAACTGCCTTTCTGGTTGCGATTACTTCTGCCAGAAGGGTTTCAGAGCTTCAAGCTCTATCTGTCAAACCACCGTATCTGGTTTTTCACAAAGATAGAGTATCCCTCAGGCCTAACCCATCTTTTGTCCCTAAAGTTTGTTCCAGTTTTTGCCTGCAACAGTCATTAGAACTTCCAGTTTTCTTCCCAAAGTACTCGAACAAAGCGGAATACATCTTCCACACATTGGATGTTCACAGGCAATTGCGTTTTTATTTAGACAGGACCCAACAAACACGGAAAACAGATCAATTGTTTGTGTCCTTTTCGGATAATAAATTGGGCAAAGCCGTCACAAAGGTCACTATTGCCAAATGGATCAGGGACTGTATTAGTCAGGCTTATTCTTCTTCTAATAAAGAGCTTACAGCCTCTGTCAAAGCTCACTCTACAAGAGCTATGGCTACTTCAATAGCATTCCATTCTAAGCTTGCCATTAGTGACATTTGTGCTGTGGCTACGTGGTCTTCCCCGCACACCTTCATCTCCCACTACAAATTGGATGTGGCATCTCGGGGGCGAGCTTCATTTGGTTCCACAGTTCTCAGGAGTGTTTTCCAGTGAGCCACCCAGGAATCAGGTGCTAAGGACGCTGTCCCATCAGTACAGAATGTAGGCGAGATAGGATCACATAACATCTTTTAGTTATGTACTTACCATAACTTTAGATGTTTGGGATCCATCTCGCCTACATTCCTAATAACCCACCCTCCTTCCCCCTGCCTTGGATATCAGAAGAGATCGGACGGTCCGAGTTCTATTGTTTCATCTTGAAACATCTGGCAATGTTATATAAACAGTTATGTGTGTATGCATGAGTGCGGACAAACAAGATCTGGGGAAGTAGCGGTGGTGCATCCTGGGATATAGTACAGCTCAGCCAATGAGAGACTTCGCTCTATAGCATAGCGTGCCGAGTCGGAGCCGAGGATCGGCTCCGAACCCATCAGTACAGAATGTAGGCGAGATGGATCCCAAACATCTAAAGTTATGGTAAGTACATAACTAAAAGTTAATCCCGCTGCTTCTAAGCACTTAGTTAATTCCAATCCTGCCCTTTCTGATAAGGATTAGACAATTATTAATAGGTATGGGAAAAGTGTATCCTTCTGAAATTTTTTTTTATTTCAAAATGTTGAATTGTCAGGCCTGTATGTTAAAAGTTTGTTCTGACAAGTTATTTAGGTATGAGGAGTCTATCATCTGCAGTTTCTTCTTGTGAGGAAAATCTGCTTTAAATGACTTAGTTTCCTGTATGGTGCAGGTCACTACCCACTGTTTGCAGAGTGTGACTTTGATGATATTTCTCCAAACGTTGCTGTCACTGGTACTGTTTTAAGGAGGTTAGCATAGCTGCATTCTCAGAACCTTCTAGATGATGATAAAAATGAGATATTGCATCCTCCCTTGGGTAGCGTTTTAGTGTTTGTACCTTCTGCAGAGGTGATCAAAAGGTGTGATGAAAAGGGCAAGCTGATGTGGGGAAGTCTGTTAAGATGTTTCAGCCTTGCTTTTCCATATTGTTCAAGGGATTTTCTTTCTCTACTTTCATCTTTGGCAAAATATAGAATAAACGGTCTCAACAGAATTCAAGTAAACAGATGTTTAAAAAGAAATGGCAAAGGAGTTTGAAAAGGAATATCTAGCTTTACAAAACCAAGGACAGTCCAATATGTCTGACTATTCAAGAAACCTTGTGACTCACTCCCACCCTTTCCCCCTTTTTCTTCTGGAAGGGTAATCTCCATTTTTCTCTTTGGCAACAGATTGCTTCAGACAAATGGGTTCTGAATATCATTTTTCAAGGTTACTGATGGCAGTGGGAGGAGCTTCCTTCTTTCAAGGTCATTCCTTATCCTCCATATCAGACTCTTTTGTTTCTTCCTGCTCTTAATTGTGTTTTCCCAAGGAGTGATAGAACCAGTTCCCCTTCCCAGGTGGGGAAGGATTTTTATTCAAAGATGTTCCTAGTGCTAAAGAAAGAAAATGCTTGGAGGCCAGTTCTGGATGTTTCTTTCCTAAACCTGTTTGTGATAGTGCCCTAATTCAAAATGATGTTACTTAACATGTTACCTCTTCTTCTTTCATGTTTCCTGTTAATGTTGGACTTAAAAGATGCTTATCATCATGTCCCTATTCATCCAGCCTTTAGACATTTCCTAAGGTTTTGTGTGTCTGGATCACATTATCAGTTCTCTACCTTATCCTTTAGACTATCCAGTACACCATGAGTGTTCACAAGGTGTCTGCCTCCAGTTGTAGCTTATTGTAGGGTATGAGGTATCCTTTTTTTCATATTTAGATGACTTGCTCAACTTTTCAGACTTTTTTTTCAAATTGTCAGGAATCTGTCTTGTGTGAGAGATTGCTTACACAAACTGGGATTCCAAGAGAACATTAGCTCATTACAACCAAGTGACACCTTCAGTTGTTACTGCATTTACATCTTACTGACACCTCAAGGCATCTAGTGCAGATAAAGAGAGAATAATCATTGATCATATAATATTTATTTATATTGTCATGAATGCCATATTTCTCTAAACATTTTGACAACCAAGTATCAGACAGAACTGCTTAGCCTAATATGAAAGCTGTCATCTGAATGAACAAAATGCTGCTGACAGTGTGTGTGCCTCTGCATGCGCGTGTGAGTATAACTTGAGTGGTTGCTGAGATATTATAAGTTATTTTATAAAACATCACAATCTTTATAGTTACTGCGTTTACTGTGATTTATAAAATCCAGTTTAAGATTTGGATGTTGAAGAAAACTATCACTGTAAAAATAATTTTTGCTGAACAGTTTGTCATTGACACTTTAGTAACCCCTATAGTTAAAGAGATATGAGTATTTGTTAGAATCAACTTATGTCTTTACATTTCAATCAAAAACCTTATGCTTTGGCCTTTGGGAGTTCTAGTTCAAACTTCCAGAGTTCCATTGGAGAGAATGGATTAAAAAGAGTTTCTTGACTCCCTCTTGCAAGTTTATGCTGCTGTGATGTCAACTAGACCCCCTCAGTTCAAAGAGCTTTTCTTCCACTGGGAAAAAATAAATCTTGATTTAGATATATGTTTAAGGTGTTCCACTCGGTCATCTGACACTGTGAGGAAATACCTCAGGATTTTGGGTCTCATGGCATCTGTGATTCTCATGATACTCCTGGCAAGATTCCACGAGAGAAGGATACAGTGGTATCTGAAATCTCTTTGGTCCCAGTGTCAACACCCTTTTTCTTTTCAAATTCCATTGCTGGGGCTTGTCAGAAGAGAAAACGTTTGGTGGAGACAACAGATATCCTTAAATCCAGATCTCCCCTTCTCCCCTCCTGCTCAAAGGCAATCAGCCACCATAGATGCTTTGGACTTTGCTTGGGGAGCAGTTTCAGGAGGGCTAAAAAGTGCAAGAGCTATGGGACACCAAGGACAGACACAAGCACATACATTTCTAGGAGATGCTTGCTCTGATCAAGGCACTCAACACTCTGAACCATCTTTGGCCCCTGAGACCTCCTGCAGTGATTTCAGACAATATCACAGGCCACCAGGTGGAACATCAACAAGCAAGGGGGAACCAGGTCGTATCCCACCCCCCCACTGCAGATTGACCATGTTAGCTTGAGATGTAGCTTCACAGCACAGTCTCACTCTGCAGGCATTCTACATTCCGTCAGGGAAAACCTGTGTAGCAGACAAGCTGAACAGGACCAGGGCAGATCCTCACATATGGAAACTAGGTCAGGGGATATTCCAACATTTGATCCATCTGTGGGGAGTTCCTCAAGTATATCCTTTATGTCTCCTCTTTGCATAGTCAACTGACAAGATGCAGTTCCAGGACTCTATGTAAGAAAGCCTGGAAAACCGATACCTTCTCTTTTCTTTTCTTTGGACAAGAATGCTCTTGTATAATGTTCTACCTATTCCTCATTATCCAGGATACTTCAGAAGAAATTCCCCAAGATCACTGTGATGACTCCCTTCTGACCTAGGCAACCGTGGTTCTCCCTTCTTTTGGAACTGGCTAGGGACAATTACCACAGGTTTCCTCACAGAATGGATCTGCTTACACAGGAACAAGGGTGTTTGAAACACTCTGACATCAGTCATTTTCATTTGACTGGCTGGATGAGGGGGTCTTAATTCGGTTTAACCAACTGTATACTGAGTATGTGCAGCAGGTACTAACGGAGACAAGAAAGACTTCTACTAGAAATTCTTAGATTAGCAAATGCAAAAGGGTTTCTAGTTGTTGTCAGCAACATAACCAGCACCCATTCAGGGCTAGTTGTTCCCTGTTTTTACTATATTTGTGAGTTACTGTCATGTGGCCTTTCTTATTCCTGTATCAAGGTTCATTTACTGGGCATTCTTCATGTCTGTCCTTAGAGCCTCCTCTTTCAAGGCAGACTCATGTCAGTGTTCTTGAAAGGGGTTTTGTATAAGAGGCCTGCAAGTAAACTGGTTGCCCCTCCTTGGGGTCTTAATTTTGTGTTAGATAAGCTGATACTTAACTTCATTTGAATCAACTAATCTCGCTTATTTGAAGTTCTTAACATGGAAAACAATTGTACTGATTGCTCTGACCCCTGGCAAGAAGGGTGTCTGAGTTTCAAGCTATTATGGTGAGCCAACCCTTCATTTTCCATAGGGACCAGGTTTCTTTGAGAATTAAACCTTCTTTTATGTCTAAACTGGTGTCCAAGTTTGCTTTAAGCCAAAGTATCCATCTAATTGCTTTTCTTTACTGAACCTAAAAATGGGGCAGAAAGGATACTCCATAATATGGACGTCCACAGGCAACTTGGATAATATCTTAACAGAACTAAATCTTTCAGATGTTCAAACCAGTTGTTTATTTCTTTGAAGATAAGAAGAAGGGACAACCGGTGTCAAAACAGGCTATTTCCAAATGGTTGTCTAAGTCTGTTGCCTTTTGTTGTACTCCCCGTAACAAATTTATTCTAGGCAGGGTCAAGATCCCCTCTGCCAGAGTTTTGGCTTCATCTGTGACTTTTTGGAAAGGGTTAGCTTCTAGAAGCTTCTTTGTGGTCCTTTGTGCATACTTTTACAAAGCACTTTAAGCTTGATTCCTTCTCAAAGTCCAGATCAAGCTTTGCTAGGACCATTCCCTAGGGGTTCATGGAATGTTCTCCTTCCACCTCCCAAATGTAGTTAGATGTGGTAATCTACCCATATAGCTAAGGCTGCTGCACCAGTGATCAATATGATGAACATAGTACAATTGTGTGAGCGGAACTTACCATAACAGTAGATGTTCGAATAACCACTGTAGCCGTGCCACCCTTCATCCCTCTTGGTTTTTTTTTTTTTTTTTGTGTGTTTTTTATGTCAGGATGTGAACATTTATATTTTGTTGTTCCTAGCATAGATCTTTCAGGGTGCAACCTCCCTCTGTCTGCTGGCAGGAAAGCTGTGGAGGGCTTCACTTCCAAGCTTATCTTTTAGGCAACTCAGTTTGAGCTGCTTGACAGTTTTTGGTGCTTGGAAGGTGTCCTGAAGCTTTGGAAGCTTCCCAGCCATTATATCATTGACAAGATATAACTCATAACCAATACTACTGTAGCAATGATCATTCAAACATCTACTGTTATGGTAAGTTCAAATTACTCAGCTGTACTTTCTCCTTCTCATGTTTCACAAGTTGTTAATGACCATGTTTATTGCAAAGGCTATCTGTCTGTCATTAACTACTTGGCAAAATAGCATTTGGCCCTCAGAGAGTGACTGAGTAGTACACATAGCCATTTAGATAGAGTAAAGACTCTTCCTTCAGCTCATGTGTTTGATTATTTTTAAAAGAAAACAGGTAATTGAATACATAATTTACTTGAATTAGTTAAATGTCAGCTATGTGTGTATGTCGCCAGAAAAGCAGAAAATGCTTCACATTATACAGTAGTGGATGAAAGCTCTCATTAAATCTAACGTATTTTCTACTTTTCTGCTGACTGCAAGTGTGTTTTGTGTTTAATTTTAGTTTTTTCTGGCTGGATTTTCTTTGGTTAATGGTATTTTGTCTGTGTGTGTGTAAATTTTGCAGTGTAACTTCGTATTTAGTCAGAAGTAATTATTTTGTTTTGCAATGTTTATTATAATCATGCTAAAGAAGGGATATTTAAACTTACACTAAAGCAAAGACATTTTTGTGTGTACTGAAATGTTTGAAACAACATTTCTCTGGATTTTTTAAATTAAAAGTTGACCTTACTGTGTTTTTTTTTTGTTTTGCTTTGGCCAGAGTGATGTACAACATTTTCTGACATATCTGTGGTTTCATTTTCCTGCCATACTCTCCTAGGGACATTGTGGTAGGGACCAGAGATCGAGAGACAGGATTTTAAAACATAGTAGAGATATTAAAAACAAGGATATTCATAATGCTTTGCATAGGCATTCCACTAAATGTGTTGGGTTTAATACATTTCTTTTTAGTGTATTAGACTCTGCAGATCACTTAGTTATGGGTGCAGTAGAGAGGATAGCTCAGTTATTTAGAAAGCAAATGGCAGATTGTTTTGTTTTAGATGCAACAAACAATTATGGTTTGAACACTTCTGATACTTTTAAGTGTTTAAAAAAGTTGAGTTGTATTTTAGACATATGATTTTTATGGCCAATCATCTATTTCAATGAGTATTTAAATGGGTGAATGTATTTTATTTTCAGTCTGATGAAGTCTAGATCCATTGCGATGTTTTAAGACACAAAAGCAAACATTTGGGGGGGGGGGGTTGTCTGATTGACGACCATTTTATTCAAGTTTCATATTTTTTACAGTCATAATTGTTTTCTCATTCCTTATGTGACATTTTTATTGGATTTGATTTTGTTTGCAGTTGGAACCACCTCTTCATTGTTTTGTTTCCAATTCATTTGAAGATTCCTTTTGTGTGCTACAGCTCTGATGTTTGATGGTTTCAAGTAATAAACATTTCTAACTGATGATGTTAAGTTGTCAATCTCACCTTCATTCTTGCTTGATGGGTTCGGAGCCGATCCTCGGCTCTGACTCGGCACTTTGCTAAGCTCGAGAGTCACTTTTACCAGCTCGAGGCAGCCCCATATCCCATGATGCAAGGCAGTAAGTACCCAGATCTCGTTTGCCGCTTCGCTGATGAGGTCCTCCTTTTACCAGCTCCTGGTAAGTGTTTAAATTTAAACTGCTTTTAGCCCCTTTTCACTTTTAAACTAGTTTTTACTTAGAAATCTTTCTTTTTTAGTTAATTGTAAACCCTTTTTGACTAAAATTATCCTTCCTCCTTAATTTTTTTTTTTTTAGTCAGGCCTACCTTCCCTCCCATCCCCCCCCCCCCCCCGTCAGGGTGTGTGTGAGTTTTTTACTATTTACTCCTTAATTTCAATTGTTTAAGAAGTGTGACTCGTGCTGTCAGAAGATGTCTCTGACAGACGGTCACACTTCTTGTTTATACTGCCTGGGACCTCTCCACCTGCAGGACTCCTGTGCAATATGTCATTCTTTTAGCCAGAGAGTCCTGCAGGAAAGGAGAAACAAACTTATTTTAAGGGGACTCCTTAAACCGGAGGGCTCCCCGGCCAAATCGGCTCCAGGAAAGCCTTCCAGGTCTAAGGCCCAGGCTTCTGTTCCAAAGCCTTTGGCCTTGGCTCCGACTATGTCGGAGTCGAGATCGGCTTCGGCTGGAGCTGATCCAACCTTGGCTAAATCCTCGGCACCGATGGCTATCGGTGCCGATACTTCTTTGGTCACTTTGGTGTCGGTTCCGAGTACTGGCTCCGACTACCATGTGGCCCAGGCTTCGGTGTCGGCGCCGACCGGCTCCGACACCGCTATTTCGATGCCTGCATCGGCTCTGGCCAGAGCCGATGCATCTGGATCTTCTATCAGAGCCGAAAAGTTATTGGCTCCGACTGGATCAGTGGGTTTGTCTGCTCCGATGGTTCCTTCGAGGAAGAGGTCCAGGTCCCCTTCTTTGGAACCAATTCTGTCGGCTCCGGCCTCACCTCTTCTTTCGGAACGGAGCCATCGGAGCCGATCATCTAGGTCGTCCAGGTTATCTGACCATGATTTAGAGAGGGTGGTAAGCAGATTATTAAAATCACAGGCACTGGCCCAGATGCTTCATAGTCCGTCTCAACAGACGACTATTAGTCCACACCCCCTTCAAGTTCCTCCTTCGACTCTACCACAGAGTTTGGAGCTGGAGTCTACGGGAATAGTTACGGCTATGGCTGAAGGGCAGATACCCCCTCCTTCTGCACCTTCAGCATCTACTCTTATCTCCTCCTCGAGACCTTCCTTGGAGGGATTCGGTGGTCGGGCTTCCCTGGTCTCCTCCGAGGGGGTGAGTGGCATCGGACCCTTGTCTGACCCCGCTCTTCCCCTTGGAGCTTCGGCCTTGGTGAGCTCGGCTCCGACATCTGCTTCGGAGCCTTCCCTTTCGGTGGGCCCGGGAGTCCCAGTTTCTTCGGAACGGGTTCTCTCGGATCTCCCTGGAAGGGGGGCCTTCAAGGTGATGAAGAGTGTGCTGGCCACTGGGCTCAGTCAGCAGTCTATTCCCTTAGCTCCTCCCTCTGCAGTGCCTGTCGATATCTCTTCCATCTCTCTTGTTCCCGGACCTAGAGATCCACCGCCTCAGGTTTCCCCACTGGGAAGAACCCCCTCTTCTGAGGATTCTCCTGACCCGTCAGGAGATCCTCCGCGCAAGGAGACTTGTAAGAGGAAACACCTGGACTCCCCTGAGTCTACCACTTCAGATACCGACTTAGATGAGTCGGAGGGATCCCCAAGATCTCCCTCTGAGGATGTCTCCTTTTCAGACATCTTTGAACTCCTAAAACAGAGGGGAAACTGGCCCTCCATAAATCCCTCCGAGGATGAGTCGGTATACCTAGAGGCGTTTGGATCTCGACCCTCCACCTCCTGGGTGTCTCCACCTTTCGACCCCCTTATGCAGGTTATTGCTCGAAAGGCTTGGGCTGCTCCTGATTCTGTAGAGCCAGTTCCTAGGAGGCCGTCTAAATTTATTACAGCCCCTTCTGATAAGCAATTCCTTACAAAAGGTGTCCCTGTTGATGCCATGGTGGTGGCGGCCGCCACTAAGAAGGAACTTGCAGATCCTTCCGTACCAGTCCATCCTCCGAATAAGGATTCTAGGACCATGGATAGGTATGGTAAGCGGATGTTCTCCTCAGCGACCTTTGCCATGCGTTCGCTGAACTATTTATGTCACTTCACCAGACTCCAAAGGGACATCCTTAAGGAACTAGGTGAAGTAGTGCAGGATCCTACGGCTGCAGGGGCTCAAGAAAAGATTGCTTCTCAGCTAGGAATCCTTAATTCTATAGCTAACTCCTCCATGCGACTGATCTCGTATGCAGCAGATGGAGCGAGTAGAGCCGCGGGTACAGGAGTGGCTCTTAGACGTCAATTCTGGATGCGGCTCTGTAATTTTGCAGATCCCTTTAAGGCATCCTTCACCAATTCTCCCTTTGATGGGTCAGCATTGTTTGGCCCTCAAGTGAAGGATACATTGACCAGGTGTGAGCAGGACGGCAAGACTCTTTCTGCCGTAGAGGTCCGTTTTTCTACCCCCTCTAGACCTTACCCCAAAGGTCAGAAGGGCGGAAAAATGTGGTTCCGTAAATCTCAGGGAGTCACGCCAGACACATGTGGTCAGTTTACCCCTAGAGGCAGAGGGGGTAATAATAACAGACGCCGCCCTAGAGGCAGAGGGGGTCCACAAAACCAGGGAAGCAGAGAGCCTCTCTCTGACAAGCCCTTCCAGCATCTCTGAGATGTTGCCTGACTGTCCGTCCTTGGAGGCAGTCGGGGGAAGACTATCGCTGTACCCAGAAGCCTGGCATTCCCTCTCTCAAGACAGATGGGTACAGTCAATCATATCCGAGGGTTACAAGATTCCTTTCGAGGAAAGTCCTTTCACTCACAAAAATTCCCTTCCAGATGTGCCACCCAGTCTAAGGGAAATTGCAAAGTTAGAAGTTTCAAAGCTTCTACAAAAAAGGGCCATTCAGCCAGTTACAACAGACCATTCAGAGCCCGAAATCTACTCAAGATTCTTTTTGGTCCCCAAAAAGACGGGAGACTGGAGACCAATATTGGATCTCAGCAGACTCAACAGGTCTGTGAGGAAGACAAGATTTTGAATGGTCACACTTCAATCAATTTTGCCCTTCCTAGAAAAGGACAACTGGATGTGCTCAATAGACCTTCAGGACGCGTACTATCACATAAAAATTCACAGACGCTCCAGAAGGTTTCTCCGCTTTCGGCTGGGGTCCAGTCATTTTCAATTCAGAGCCCTGCCCTTTGGTCTCACTACAGCCCCCAGAGTGTTCACCAAATGTATGGCAGTGGTCACGGCTCACCTGAGACGTCAAGGATTCCAGGTGTTTCCGTATCTCGACGACTGTCTCCTTTCAGCCACCACCAGGCATCAACTTCTTCAAGCAAGGGATTATACCCTAAATCTGTGCTCTCAATTAGGAATTTCGATCAACTACGAAAAATCCTCCTTATTGCCCTGCCAATCTATTACTTTCATAGGCGCAAACTTAAACACTGTTCGGATGTCAGCAACCCTCACAGACCAAAGAATATCAGATATCCAAAGTCACATGAAGATCATCCTTGCCTGCAAAAAGGTGCAAGCCAGAATGGTTCTGAAAGTGTTGGACCTCATGGCTGCGGCCATTACCCTTCTTCCACTGGCCTGCTTCTATATGCGTCTTCTTCAATGGATGTTGTTCACCCAGTGGTCTTACCAACAACTTCCCATGCGTCACCAAATCCTGGTGACACAAATTTGCAAGAATCATCTATCATGGTGGATTTCTTCTCCCCAGATGCATCAAGGCAGACCCTTTGTATCCCCGGCCCCGGTAGCCACAGTCACTACGGACACCTCCCTGATCGGGTGGGGGGGTCATTATCAGGGTAGGATGGTTCATGGGACGTGGCAATCGTTCGAATACCACCTGCACATAAATATCCTAGAGATGAGAGCAGTGCTTTTAACGTTGCAAGCCCTCAACGACTTTCTTCCCTTGGGAACAATTGCAGTTCACACAGACAACATGTCTGTAGTATGGTATATCAACAAACAGGGCGGAACCAAGTCCTACCCCTTGTGTCGAGAAGCTCTCAGACTTTGGCAATGGGCGATCTCCTCTCATTGGTTTCTGGTAGCAACGCATATCCCTGGGAAAACCAACATTCTAGCGGACAGATTGAGCAGAGCTATTCTCATGCCTCACGAGTGGTCTCTCAAACAATCTATAGTAGAGAAGATTTTTCTAGAATGGGGCCGCCCATGTTGCGATCTTTTTGCTACTCCCCAAAACAGCAAATGCCCAGACTTCTTTTCTCTCTTCCCACTACCAGGCCATCCCCCCAGAGACACTCTAACCCAGGATTGGCCCCAGGGACTTCTTTAGGCCTTTCCTCCCTTTCCATTGATTCCACAAGTACTCCAGAAAGACACCGTTTTGAGAGCCAAAATGATTCTCATTGCTCCCTATTGGCCTCGACAAATTTGGTTTCCGTTCCTCCATCGTCACCTGTTGGTTCAGCCTTGGCATCTGGACCCAGTGCCAGACCTTCTGATTCACCAATCGGGTCGGCTGCATCGGTCTATTCCTTCTCTCAACCTCACAGCTTGGTTGCTCCACTTCCTTCCTTAGCCAGGCTTCCTATGATCTCTAATCCTGTAAGGGATATCATAGTGGCTTCCCTTAAATCCTCTACTAGAAGGATTTATACCAGCAAGTGGAAACGTTTCTCTTGTTGGGCAAAAGCTAAAAATATAGATCCTTTTACTGCCCCTGTTCAAGCAGTTTTGGATTTCTTAGCGGAAATCTTCCACTCGGGCTCTTCATCTTCCACGGTCAAAGTTCAGTTGGCTGCTATCACGAATTTTCATGTCGGGTTTGCAGATCACAACATTATGTCACACAGGCTTTGTAGAGCCTTTCTAAAAGGAATTTTTCTCCTGAAACCTTCCGTCAGGAGTCCTCCTCCTCAATGGGACTTAAATCTAGTGCTGACATCCTTAATTCTTCCTCCCTTCGAGCCAGCTGTTTCATGTTCCCTGAAATTTCTTTCATGGAAAACGCTCTTCCTCGTTGCTATTACCTCGGCAAGGAGAGTGTCAGAACTTCATGCTGTCTCTGTTCGTCCCCCTTATTTGGTCTTCCACAAAGACAGGGTATCCTTGAGAACTAATCCAACCTTTTTGCCCAAGGTGGCCTCGAAAAATAATTTGAACCAATCTATTGACCTCCCGATATTTTTCCCTAATTACTCAAACAGATCGGAACAAAAATTACATTATCTTGATGTTCACCGCCAACTCAGATATTATTTGGACAGAACAAAACAATTAAGGAAATCCGATCAGCTCTTTCTTTCTTATGCTGAAAACAAGAAAGGCCTCCCTGTCTCCAAAGTGACCTTATCTAGATGGCTTTCTTCCACCATCTCTGAAATCTATCGGCTCAGGGGAAAACAGCTGTGCTCAAAACCTAAAGCGCATTCAACCAGAAGCTTAGCCACTTCTACAGCTTTTCAGGCTAGACTTCCTTTAGACATTATTTGTGTAGCAGCCACTTGGGCCACTCCTCATACCTTTGTTTCTCATTACCAATTGGATTTGGCCTCCAGGAATAGAGCCAGTTTTGGCTCTACAGTTCTCAAGAGTCTGTTCCATTGAGCCACCCAGGATAGAGGTGCTAGGGACGCGGTCCCATCAAGCAAGAATGAAGGTGAGATTGACAACTTAACATTGAGAAGTTATGTACCTACCATAACGTTTCATGTTAGTTGTCTTCTCTCGCCTTCTTTCTTGTGACCCTCCCTCCTGCCCCCTGGCCTGGACAATCCTTTTTCTCCCTATATGGAAGAATGCTTCTTAAGACCAGCTAGTTCTAGTCTACCTTATAGCCCATCCTTTAGGCTTTTTGCCTTTCTTCCTTCTGGGAAGTTTTTTGTGCTAGGTGTTATTGCCTATAGGTACTAAACGAGATCTGGGTACTTACCGCCTTGCATCATGGGATATGGGGCTGCCTCGAGCTGGTAAAAGTGACTCTCGAGCTTAGCAAAGTGGGCTCCGAACCCATCAAGCAAGAAAGAAGGCGAGAGAAGACAACTAACATGGAACATTATGGTAGGTACATAACTTCTCATTTTAGAGACTAGATGCTAGGTAACAAAACTGTTTTTGCATAAATATTAAGGAATGTACCAGATGAAGACTTCTTTTTTGTAATACAATTTCATTATGAATACATGATATAATAGAATGTACATTTGAGGTGTGAGAAGCAGTTGTATGATGATTTTTAAATTAAAAGTTGATCTCACTGTGTTTTTTGATTTTGATTTGGCCAGAGTGATTATTTAGAATTTATATGTGGAAAACAAATGCAAAGGGATTCATTATGTTTTAATTGTTTTGCTTTACAAGAATTAAACTTATTGAAAGTAAGAATCTTGAGGATTGTGACAATGTGAGGTATTGCCAGCTATGCCAGGAGAAGTAGGGCAGTGGATGTGTAAGAACATATGCCAGCACAGCTAGCTGTGATTTTGTAAAGAATTATATGTCATTGTATATCATAAATCAAACTGATTTGTACAGATGCTTGTGTTGAAAAATGTATCTGTAAAGCTGCTTGTGTAAAATGTACAAACAGTGGGTCCAGACTGTATTGTAACTGATTAAATGTATATGTTTTAACAGAGGATACTGTAAAAGAAGAGGTTAAGCTTAGTCCCAGCTAACTTTGCAAAACAGTAAGATTGTATCTTAAGTTCTGATTACAACAAGAGATAAAATGTCTGGGAAAAAATGTACTAGGAAGCCTTCTGTATTGTCTTTAGCAGTGAATTAATTGCTATTCTGGAAGGATGGACATTTGAAATTGTTTTATGACTTCCTGAAGCTGCAACAGATCTTAGCAAGCTGTGTGTGTGTATTATTGACACATATTTGCTAAATCCTGGCAGTTTCTAGCAATGGGGGTAGCGTGGGAACCAGAAGCCAGATTACCAGAGGTATGTGATGTCATTCTGTAATCTAGGACAAAAAAATGATGTTTTAATACTAGGCGAGACTGAAGTCTCAGAACACTCTGTTTGTGGAACCTGACAAAGAAGGACCCCTCATCTAATTCTTTCTTTGCTGTAGTGACTGACCAGGGAATAGTAATTTTTTCAATCAGTCAGGAAAATATAGTGGTATTAGTTAAGTACTGTTTTTCTCTATTTTTGTGAATCTATTCATTTGTGTTATTTTAATATTTCATATTATTGAAACTCTGGTGTTTATTGTAAATAGATATTTAGTATTTTCATATTCTTTTCTTATTTATTATTAAATATATTTAAACTTTACACTGTGGCTGGTCTTTTAGAGAATATTTTAATCTCTGAGAGTACTTATATTTGGTGACGGCATTGGATGCTCCTGAAAGCCTTGCTGTTGCTCAAACTGTCATTTATATTAATATTAATTTTACTCACTTTAATTGGGTATCCTTGCAAGAGCCTTAGTAGCTGACTTTGGAGTGTCTGGTGGTGGTGTAACTACCTTATAGTCTGGGCAGAAGGAGGTGTAGCTAGTAAATATGTGCCAGCCTTTCCCAGGTGTGTGTGTGTGTGTGTGTGTGTGTGTGTGTGTGTGTGTGTGTGTGTGTGTGTGTGTGTGTGTGTCACCTGATTGGAGTAGGGACATGAAGCACTGGTTTCAGAGAGAGAGAGTGGTGGAGGATTTAGCTTGGACACTCTGCTGAGGACTCAGCTGTATAGCTGTGTCAGTGGAGAGTCTTATTGAGGATCTGGAGAGACAGGAAAAAGCAGCCCTCAGACTGAGTGTGTTCCCTGTGTGCTCTTAAGTAAAATCGTACTTAATGCAGAGCGAGCATCTGGAAATACTGGGTGTTTCCATTTTTGTTCCAAGTGAACGTCCCTTTCCAGTGGCAGTGGTGAGATTTCAGGCTCCCTGATTACTAGCCTGGAGTGGGGACGTCACAAAGATCATATTTTTTGTCAGTGCTATTATGGAAGAAATGTGAAGTGAATTTGTTTAGGACTGGAAGACAGAACTTAGTCTTTAAAGGCCAGGTCAACATTAAATTGTGAACAATTAGTACCGTCACCATGTACTAAAGAGGCTTGTACTAAGAGAAGAGTAAAAAGGTGAAATAAGAACATTTATAAGAAGGAAAAATATAAATATAAGAATCATTGCTGTAATACTCCCCCTACTAAGGAGGTTGTAGAGTGTCGAAAAGATCCTGATTATTTGTTACAAGGGCTAATATGTATGAATCACATTATGCAAAAAGTGATAATGATGTTGTTAGTCAAGAATATTCTGTTATTGTCTCCAGTGAAATGTCTTCTAATGATCTGGAGAAAAATAATTTAAAAACTAATAAGTATTTATACCCAGAGGTAGTGATTGTGTTTTTTTTTTCACTTGAAGGCAGTAACAAATAAAAAATGGGTGTAGGTAGTGTAATAAAAACTATTGAATAGGAAGATAGAATAAACAAAGATTCTCATCCAGAGATTTAGTATTCTAATTGTGTTGTAGAATTAGAATCTGAGATATCATTTTTTGGCCAATTTGAGAGGCTAGGAATTCATTTAAAAAGAATATAACACTAAGGAGGAGAAATATATAGTGAGAGGTCGAACTGTAGTGTGGTAATTTAAACAAGGTTTCAGATGAAGGTAATTTTCAGGTAAGACAATATATTGAAAGCTTATTAATATCTGAAGATGTTTAGAAAGACAAAAATTTGGTAAGTGAATAGCGTATGGATAAGCCTATAATTTTAAAGAAGGTAATTAAATTGTCAAATGTAAATGACAAAGTATTAGTTTTTGCTGATTTCATGTTAAAATATGCTGCGATGCAGATTTGTAATGTAAACAATAGATGTTCTTCGTCTGACATTGCTGCAGTCATAACCTGTGGGTAGTCCGCTGTCCTCGGTCGGCCCGAATACCAAAGAGTTAGGCTGGCGTCGGTCATGGGCCGGCTGACGTCAGTACGTAGTAGTACTTAAGCGCATGACCGACGCCATATCCTCAGTCTTTCTTGCCGCGTGGTCCGAAGCAGAAGCAGCGTTTGCAAGTGCCGTTCGGCGTTCTGAAATTTTCAGTTTTCGAGTTTCAGACTGAAGACCAAATTGGGCTAAGTACCCCGTTGGGGAAAAGTTTTGTCTTTTCTTGCCTCAGTTAATCCGGATGTCAGAAAAAGTTAATAATTGTATTTCTTGTGGGAAACAGATACCTCATAGGGACTATCATTCTCTCTGTATTCCTTGCTTAGGGCCTGAGCACGACGTAGTCGGGTGTCGCTTTTGCGCTAGATTTAATAAGCGCACCATTAAACGCAGATTAGACTGTGCTAGGCTTGTTTTCGGTAAGCGGTGTAACTACAACATGCCGTCGGATCCTCCGACATCCGCTACCGCAAAAAAGCGAAAAGATAAATCTTTAAGGTCTAAACCGGATGATTCGTCCGTTGCGGACGTTGGTTCTATGGAATCTACGGTTGAATCTGTGGATCCAGCCGAGGTCTCGGCTGAATCCCAGGGGGAACCTTTACTTTTGCAGGAGTTGGCCTCTCAGGAGTTAGGTCAGGCTGAGGGTGCTTCTCAAGTTTCTATGGTTCCTTCCTTACAAAAGGTTATTAGGCCTTCTACTTCAGTCACTAAAGGCCCTGCTAAGGCTAGACCTGGGATTTCTGGTACGGGCCACAGCCCTGGTTCTTCGGGCTCTGTTCCTAAAAAACATATGTTGAAAATGGCAGAGGATTTGATTACTTTGATCAGGGGTTCTATGCCCCCTCCAGAGAAGAGGCCTAGGGTGGAGACAGATTTAGAGGGAATGGAGCATTCCTCAGATTACTCTGAGTCCTCAGCTGAGGATATTCAGGATTTTCCTCCCTATTCTGATTCGGATGCAGAGGATTCCTGTCCTTCTGCTTCACCTCCAGAGGATTTTTCCTTTTCTGAAACCTTGCATGATATGAGGGAGCATTTCAAGTGGGAAGGTCAGGATTTTTCAGATTCTCGTAAGAGGCTTAGGGAATTTCTGTTTTTGCCACAACATAGACCTTTGGCTATTCCCCCTGTTTTAGATGTTGTTCAGGATGTTTTTTCTGAAGCTTCCCTTAATCCTGATTCTTTACCCCCTGCCCCTGTCAAGCCAGACAGGTATTACAGAGTTCCAGAGGCACATAAATATTTGTATAAGAGTCCTAGAGCGGACCCGGAAACTATTATTCAAGGGCCTAAGGGTGTCAGGGCTTCTGTGGTTAAGAATCCAGTTCCTTTAGATAAAGATTCTAGAGCGTTGGATAGGTGGGGTAAAAAAGTGTACACCTCTTCTACGTTAGCTATGAGGGCTTTAAATTGCCAATTCCATATGCTGAAGTATCAGAACTTTCTGTTAGGTCAATTGAAATCTAAGGTAGATGCATTATCTGAGGGTATAGAGTGTAAGGAATTGCAGGACTTGGTTCATGCTTCAGATCAAGTTGGTAAACATTCCTTGCAGTGTGGCTTCGATGCCCTTCAGGCTTCTTCCAGGGTGGCTGCGACTGGTTCAGTTATTCGTAGACATGCCTGGCTTAAGGATCAAAATTTGTCAGAGCATGTTAAAGCTCGAATTTTGGATGCTCCCCTTCAATCGGAAGTTCTTTTTGGTTCCCCTGTGCAGTCAGTTTTGAAAAAGATGGAAGACAAGGCTAAGTCTATGCAGACAGTTAAGGAATTTTTGCAAGTGCAGCCCCCTAAGTTTAGCAGAAATTGGCCTGCAAGAGGATGGTCTTTACCCTTCTTCAGATTTTCAGTCTAAGGGCAGGTCTAGACGTGGTAGGGGCAGGGCTCACGCTCAGGGTTCTTTCAGACCTAGGACTTGGAGTTCTCCTGCACAATCTTCTGGTGAGGGCAGGGGTCAGCCTTTTCGTAAACAGACCCAATGACCTGTATCTCCAGCTGCCAGATCCTTCCTTTCTGGCAGCTCCTCTAGGAGGAAAGTTGGCACTTTTCAAACAAAATTAGCATTTGGTCACCCAGGACAAGTGGGTGTTGGACATAATAAATCAAGGCTACAAGTTTTATTTTCACACTTTTCCCCCTTTCAAAGGCATGCCAGATGTACCTCCTCAGCAAAGGCTGGAGGCTCAGGAACAAATTTCTTTGCTTTTACAGATGGGGGCAATCCAGGTGGTGCCTCTGTCAGAAGAAGGCCTAGGGTTTTATTCTCGTCTATTCCTAGTGCCAAAGAAAGGAAACACTTGGAGGCCAATTCTGGATTTGTCCATTCTCAATACATACCTAGACATTCCAAAGTTCAAGATGTTAACATTACAGCAACTTCTGCCTCTGCTAGGCAAAGATCACTGGATGGTAACTCTGGATCTCAGAGGCCTATCTTCACATTCCTATCAGGCCCAACTGCAGGAGATTCCTGCGTTTTCGGGCTGGTACTTCTCATTATCAGTTCTCTGCATTGCCCTTTGGTTTATCTACTGCACCCAGGGTGTTCACAAAGGTTCTGGCTCCTGTAATAGCTTTCTTAAGACTGAGGGGAATACAAATTTATCCTTATCTGGACGATTGCCTGATTCTTGCTCAAGACAAAGACAAGTTACTTCAACAGCTACAGTATGTAATGGCAGTTTTAAGGTGCCTAGGGTATTCTGTGAACGAAACAAAGTCCAGTCTAGTACCCTCTCAGGACATGTGCTTTCTGGGTGTGAGACTGAATACAGCTTCTCAGATGGCTTTTCTGACCCCGGACAAACAAAGAACTCTTCACCTATACTTCCAGCAATTATCAGTACTGTCCAGGCTGACTGCAAGGACAGTCCTTCAAGCCTTGGGGTTCATGGCATCTTGCATTCTGGTACTTCCCAATGCCAAACTGCATATGAGGAAGCTACAATGGTATCTCAAAAGTGTATGGACTCAACACTGCCACGATTTGGACACTGTCATTCCGATAATACCTTGCATCCAGAAGGAATTCTTGTGGTGGGCACAGGAATGTCACCTAAACAAGGGACTCTCTGTGACCCGACCAGAGGCGAGTCAGATCTTAACGACAGATGCCTCAGACCTGGCTTGGGGAGCACACTTCAATGGGAAATGGATTCAAGACACGTGGCCTCCCAAACTACAGCGTTTGCATATCAACATGAAGGAGATGTTAGCAGTCCAGTTTGCCCTGATGGCTTTCAAGGGCCTACTTCAACCAGGACAGGTGTTGATACAAACAGCCAACACTACAGTCATGTGGTACATCAACAAGCAGGGGGGGACCCATTCTTACCCTCTTTGCAGACAAGTTATGATATTGTGGGAGACTGCTCTGGGTTTGCACATCACTCTTTAAGCACGGTTTCTGCCAGGAGCACAGAACTCCCTAGCAGATGTATTGAGCAGACAAATGGTGGATCCCCACGAGTGGAAATTGGATCCTCAGGTATTTCAACAGTTGACAGTGGCTTGGGGAACTCCAGACATAGATCTGTTCGCTTCTCCTCTAAATTTCCAACTACCAAAATTTTGCACAAAGATGTTTCACCCAAAAGCTTGGAAAGTGGATGCTCTATCTTTCAGTTGGAACAACCTTCACATCTATGCTTTTCCTCCTCTGCCTCTCCTTACCAAGGTACTCTTGAAGGTCAGGCGGGACAAGCCATGCATGATTTTAATAGCACCAGATTGGCCACGACAGCGCTGGTATCCTCTGCTGAGGAGTTTAATTCAGGAGCCTCCTTGGCCTTTGCCACAGCTTCCTCACTTGTTGTCCCAGTCAAGCAGTCATTTGCTCAATGTCAGGGTGCAGTCCCTGCATCTAACGGCCTGGCGTATTCTGTTTTAGAGCCTGTGGGTTCTCAGCTTCCTCAACAGGTTTTGGATGTCATTTTGGAAGCTAGGCGGCCCAGCACTAGAAAAGTTTATGCTGATAAATGGAAGAGATTTTTTCTTTGGAGCACAACAAAGGACTTTGATGTCTCGGTACCTAATTTGAGTTTTACACTGCAGTACCTTACTGAATTACTAGACAAGGGTTTGTCATTTTCCTCTGTGAAAGTTCATGCTGCAGCCATTTCTGCTCACTATGATTGTGACCCTCCTTTATTTTCGCACCCATTGTTTAAGCAATTTCTTAGAGGGGCAAAAAATATAAGACCCCCACGTAGAGCTCCTACTCCTTCCTGGGATCTCAATTTTGTGTTGGAGAAGCTTACTTTGCCTCCTTTTGAACCTGCAGCTACGTCTGAATTGAAGTTTTTGTCTTGGAAGACTGCCTTTTTGTTGGCCATTACTTCTGCTAGAAGGGTATCTGAATTGCAGGCTCTCATGGCAGTTGAACCCTTTCTAATATTCCATAAGGATAGAGTTTCTTTGCGTACTAATCCTACTTTCATGCCAAAAGTGATTTCTAATGTGGCCTTGAACCAGTCTATCCATTTGCCTACCTTTTATGCTGATCCCCAAATTAAGGGGGGAAAAATCTTGCATTCTTTGGATATACACAGGCAGTTACGGTATTATTTGAGCAGAACTAAGGAGTTCAGACAGACTCAACAGTTATTTGTTTCTTTTGCTTTGGGTACACAAGGGAAAGCTGTTTCTAAGCAGACTATTTCAAAGTGGATTGGTAATTGTATTGCTTTTTGTTATTCTCATCATGGGAAGGATGTTCCTGCTGGGATTAGACCTCATTCCACTAGGGCTACTGCCACTTCTACTGCTTTTTTGAGGGGTGTAGCTACTAAGGACATTATGGAAGCAGCTACTTGGAGTTCAGTTCATACCTTTACTAAACATTACCATCTCCCTCTTTTCTCAAAGTCCAGGGCTGGGTTTGCCACTGCAGTGTTACAGGGCATGTTAGCAGCCCCTAATGCTTTTTAGTTTGCCAGCCTCCCTTTTCCTTTGCTTTGGGATTCTACCCACAGGTTATGACTGCAGCAATGTGAGACGAAGAACATAGTACAGTTTTGTACCTACCATAAATGTAGATGTTCGAGGATCCACATTGCTGCAGTCCTATTTTCCCTCCCTCCTTCCCCTCTTTGGTTTGGGGGTTGTTGTTGTTGTTGTTATTGTTCCTTGGGGATACTTGTTATTTTTTTTTTTCCTTTGTGGCTCTGGCCTTTTCTTTTTAAGGCCTTCTGACATCTGGGGCAAGAAAGACTGAGGATATGGCGTCGGTCATGCGCTTAAGTACTACTACGTACTGACGTCAGCTTCGGGCGCCCATGACCGACGCCAGCCTAACTCTTTGGTATTTGGGCCGACCGAGGACAGCAGACTACCCACAGGTTATGACTGCAGCAATGTGGATCCTCGAACATCTACATTTATGGTAGGTACAAAACTGTACTTTTTACTAATGTATCTGGATTGCCAGGTTTGAGACTTGGTGATGTTAAAAACATATTGACAGAATTGTTTGGGATAAAGTCCAAATATAAGGTATGTTGGTGTTAATGATTTGAAGACCATACCCTTGAACAATATGAAAAAATGTACTAGAAATTATAGAACATTTTGAGATGCATAAGATTAAACTTGTATTTTATATGAGATTTTATCATGAGTGTCTTTTACTGACTACAGGTTTACTAAAGCACATTTGTTTAATAACTGGTTGAGATCCATTTCTGCGCTGTATTGAGTAAATTTAATTAAATATTTGGAAGATTGTGTTAATGATTATAGAATGTTTGCTCAAGATAAGTTGCATTTAAATAAGTATGGGACAGTTTGCATGTCAAATTTGATAGTTGATTATTTAAAATATTGTTAGGGATAATAAAAACACGTTTCGTAATAGGAGAATCAAGAGATTTGATTATCCTGTAAAATGTTAGAGTTATAATGCCCAAAGTTTGCACAGTAAATTTGATGAACTCACAGGGATAATATATTAGGGCAATTATCAGATTATTGCTATATTTGAATCCTGGAATAATAAATAATTTAATCTTAAGGATTGTAATAAATATGAATATTTACAAGAAAAACGCAATGGTGGAAGAGTAAATTTCTGCATACATAATGATATTATATCTGTAAAGGTACAATGTCTTCCTAATTTAGAACATTTGTTTGTTTATATAAGGGATGAAAGAAGTAATAGTATGGTGTGTGTGTGTGTGTGTGTGTGTGTGTGTGTGTGTATATATATATATATATATATATATATATATATATATATCTATGTGTGTGTATATGTATGTATATATATATTTTATATATATATATATATATATATAATAAATATATACACACACACACACATATATATATATATATATATATATATATATATATATATATAGGTTCCTATTAGAATGACGAAAACGCATTTTCTCTCATGCGTTTTCGTCGACACAAAGCGAACAGGCAAAACAGCGAAGTGACTGTTCAGCGAATTCTTTCCTTGGGAAAGAAGTCGCTTGACCGCTTCATTGCTTTGCCATGTTCTGCACTGTATTGTGGTCCCTTGTCCGGTATAGCTCCCAAGCGTAAATGTGCAAGAGTTACTGACCTTAGGGTTAGGGTGTGGGTTAAGGTAAGTGCATACGTATGAAAGTGTTTACTTTTTTGTTTTTTGCGTTAGATGTACGGTTGAGTTAAGTAAATATGTGATGTTATGTGGTCCTATCTCGCCTACATTCTTTACTCACAGGTTTGGAGCCGAGAATCTGCTCCGACTCGGCCAACTATTCTCTAGCACGAAGTCTCTAATTGGCTGGGCTAACCCGGTATCCCAAGATGCACCTCGCTCTAGCCCCAGATCTCGTTTGCCGCTCGTAGAGTTAGGACGTGGTCTCGCTTGGCTGTGGCTAAGTACCCTTTTCAAATACTTTTTCTAAGTATTTTAGTAGTCAGTTGTCTTGCAAAAGCTATTTTAATAGCTACTTTTCTATTTTTTGACAAATTCTTGTGAGCGTTTGTGAGGACTGTGTTTGTTTGTGGTATCCCTCTGTTTCACGGGCTTGGCCAGTTTAAGTTAGAGGACCTAGTCCTCTCCAGTGTTGTTCCCTTGATTTTTGTGCTGGTTTTTTTGTTTGTGGGTAGTTTTTTTCCCTCCAAGAAACGTTTAAATTAGAGTTTCCTTGGCCGTTAGTGTGTTTCGTTTTTTTCCCGCCTTCCTCTTGTGTTGTTTCTGTCGGCTGAGTGTTGTACGGTTGTTACCCTGTCTAAAGAGCAGAAACAACATAAACCCTCCCCGTTTAAGAAGTGTACCAAATGTGGCTACAAAATGTCCATTACAGATGGGCATTCCATCTGTGTTTATTGTCTTGGTGCTATTCACCTGCAAGAGTCCTGCAGTTTTTGCCACATGTTTAGCCCTAGGGTACTGCAGGAAAGAAAAAATAAACTGATTTTGAAGGGCCTGATTAAGCCCTCCTTTGAGGAGGCCTTAGATTCTTCTTCATCTTCTAGTGCCAAGTCTAAGCCTTCTAAGGCCAAGAAAAGATCTCCGTCTCCGTCTGCCTTTTCAGAGCCATCGGAGAAGGTTTCAAAAGTGGATACTTCCTCCTCGGCTCCATTGTCCTCAGGGCTGCAGGAGAAGGTTTCGGTTATGGATACTACCTCCTCGGCTCCATTGTCCTCGGGGCCGCAGGAGGTATCTGCTGTACTGGAGTCGACCTCGGCTCCGATATTATTGCAGCCTATTCAGAGCCGGTCACCCAGTGTCAGGCATGAGTCTCCAGGTAGGAGATCCCGATCTCCTTCCATTTCTTCCAAATCCTCTAGGCTGTCTAATTTGGATGTGGATAGGGTGGTCTAGAGGCTCCTGCAGTCGCCGGTCTTAGCAAAACTATTTTTGGCTCTGACCCAGTTGGCTCCGGAGCCAGTCCCTGTCCTGGTACCGATGATTCCTCCTCCGAGCACCCATATGTCATCAGAGCCGGAGTGCTCCGCGCCGAGTGATGTTCTTGTGTCGGCACCGATACCCCAGGTGAGTCTATCGGAGCCGGCGTCGGCTCCAACCATGTCGGTTCCGTCCTCTGGTTTCGGTACTCTGGTTTCCTCAGTCGGACCCGTGGGGGATACCTCGGGACTCCTGTCTGTTCCAAGTCTCCCTCTCGGTGCATTGGCTCAGGGAATCTCGATTCCAGTCGTGGTCTCGGAGACAGGTCGGTCCTCGGATTCGGGGGGACCTGCCTTCGATGCCATGAGGAGCACACTGGCTAGATCGTCAGTCACATCACCTGGATCGGTCACTCCATCCCCCTACACCCCAGCTAGAGCCTCTGATGCCCCCTATCCGTGGATGGCAGAGCCCAAAGGTCTGGGGATACCCCCTTGAGTGGGCCCCTACTTTCTGAGGGTCCCTCAGAGTCGGTGCCTGAGGAGCACCCCAGAAAGAAGTTGTGCAAGAGGAAGCACATAGACTCCCAGGACTACTGACCTCGAGGAGTCAGAGGGGTCTCTTTCTCCGACATCCTGGAGATTTTGAGGCAGAGAGGCGACTGGCCTTCCAAGACCCCCTCTGAGAAGGAGTCTGTATTCCTCAAGGCCTTCAGAGCTCAACCCTCCGCTTCCTGGGTGTCTCCACCCTTTGAACTCCTGGATTTGATTTGTCAAAGGGTGTGGGAGAACCCTGATTCCGTGGAACCAGTGCCCAGACGTCCAAATAAGTTCCTTTCTGCTCCCCCGGGGAAAGAGTTCCTGATCAAAGGGGTTTCGGTAGATGCCTTGGTGGTGGTGGCAGCCACTCAGTAGGAAGTTGCAGAGGCTTCTTCTTCTGTCC
The DNA here is from genome assembly GCF_019279795.1 of Protopterus annectens. Lineage (NCBI taxonomy): Eukaryota > Metazoa > Chordata > Ceratodontiformes > Protopteridae > Protopterus > Protopterus annectens. Next base: position 1,487,079,647 of record NC_056729.1, on the reverse strand, counting down.
ATCCTCCTAACAAGGAGTCCAGGAGTATGGACCGGTACGGGAAGCGTACCCTTTCTTTGGCGACCTTTACCTTGCGGTCGCTGAATTACCTCTGTCATGTCACTCTGCTCCAAAGAGATCTCCTTAAGGAGCTCGGAGATACTCTGACGGGTAACATACCTGAGCTGGTAGTGCAGACTGTTAACGTCCAGTTGTCTACCCTTGGTTCCACTGTCAACTCGTCCATGAGGCTCATATCTTATGCAGCCGAAGGGGCGAGTAGGGCAGCTAGCTCGGGTGTAGCTCTCAGAAGGCAAGCCTGGATGCGCTTGTGTCATTTCGCAGAGGCCTTTAAGTCTTCCTTCACTGATGCCCCCTTTGATGGGTCCTCTCTCTTCGGGACCAAAGTGAAAGACATCCTCACCAAATGCGAACAGGAGGGAAAGACCCTATCTGCCGTAGGGGCCCGTTTCTCTCTCCCTTCTAGGCCTTACCGCAAGGCTCAGAGAGGAGGGAAAATGTGGTTCAAAAAGGCTCAGAGGTCCTTTCCCGCAGCTCAAGGTGAATCCCCCTCCAGAGGCAGAGGAGGGGGGAATTATTCTGGAAGATGCCAGCCTAGAGGCAGAGGAGGGCCCCACAACTCGGGAGACCGCGATTCCTTTCAGCGTTCCTGAGGCGTTGCCCAACTGTGCTGTTCTGGAGCCAGTCGGGGGCCGAATTTCGATGCACCCGGAAACCTGGGAAAGCATCACCCAGGATTGTTGGGTGTTTCGAATAGTTACCGAAGGTTACACTATTCCCTTTTTATCAACACCCCCTCCAGTCAGAAGAACCCCGGACGTCCCACCCAGTCAACAAGATCAAGCAGCACTAGAAGTTGCAAAGCTGCTAGAAAAAGGAGTCATCCAACCAGTCCCCTCAGACCATATCGGATCAGTAACTTACTCAAGACTCTTTTTGGTGCCAAAAAGAACAGGGGACCTGAGACCCATTCTGGATCTCAGTCGATTGAATCACTACGTTCTGAAGTCCAAGTTCCGAATCTTCACGCTTCAGTCCATTTTTCCATTGCTGGAAAAAGGAGTATGGATGTGCTCCATCGATCTCAAGGATGCCTATTACCACATCAAAATGGACAAGGCATCCAGGAGTCACTTACGCTTCCAGCTAGGAGCCAGTCACTTCCAGTTTCGTGCCCTGCCCTTTGGTCCCACCACAGTTGCCAGGGTGTTTACCAAGTGTTTGGCAGTGGTGACAGCTCACCTCAGATGTCAGGGATTCCAGGTGTTTCCATATCTGGATGACTGTCTTCTCACCGCCCCCACCAGGCATCTGCTCATTCAAGCCAGGGAGAATACCATAGCACTGTGTCAACAACTAGGAATTACTTTAAACTGGGAAAAGTCTGCCTTGCTGCCCTCACAGCATGTTGTTTTTATAGGCACAGAGCTAGACTCTATTCATATGCGGGCCTTTCTGCCACAAGAAAGAATAAGAGTGCTGCAGTCTCAGATCCACGCACTGTTGCCCCTCAAAAGAGTTCAAGCCAGGTTAGTTCTCCAGCTTTTGGGCTCCATGGCTGCCACCATCATGCTGGTGCCTCTGGCCAGGTTACACATGCAGATACTTCAATGGCTCCTTTCGGCCCAATGGTCATTTCAGAAACTTCCTCTTTCCCACTTGATACTTCACACGGAACGGTGCAAACAGGACCTCCGCTGGTGGCTACGTTCTGCCAATCTGGACAAAGGGAGGAGCTTGATTCCTATGTCTCCAGTGGCCACGGTGACCACGGACGCCTCCCAGATGGGGTGGGGGGGCATTATCTTGGCAGGACGGTCCAAGGCACGTGGCAAGATCACGAGGTACATCTGCACATCAGTGTTCTGGAGATGAGAGTGGTGTTTCTAGCGTTGCGAGCACTCCAAGACTCTCTACCTCTGGGAACGATTGCGATTCACTCAGACAGCATGTTCATAGTGTGGTACCTGAACAAGCAAGGGGGAACCAAGCCTTATCCCCTCTGCAGAGAGGCCATGCGAGGGTGGCATTGGGCAGTATCTTCCTAACGGTTCCTAGTGGCAACGCACATTCCAGGAAAGTCCAATGTGATGGCGGACAAGCTGAGCAGAGCTATTCTAATGTCTTATGAGTGGTCCCTGAACAACCGAGTGGCGGTTCAAATTTTCAACAGGTGGGGTTGGCCTTGCTGCGATCTGTTTGCCAGTCCCCTCAATGCCAATTGCAGCGAATACTTTACACTGATCCCCCCACAGGGGGAGTCACCCAGGGACGCTCTAGCCCACGATTGATGCCCCGGGTCTGGTCTACGCTTTCCCTCAGTTTCCTCTGTAACCAAGAGTGATTCAAAAAGCCATATCCGTGGGAAGCAGGATGATTCTTATTGCTCCACACTGGCCTCGACAAGTATGGTTCCCCTTTCTTCAGCAATACGCAGTGGATGGTCCTTGGACTCTGGACCCAGTGTCAGGCCAGTTCCATCCATTCCTGTGAACCCTTAGGCTGACAGCCTGGCTGCTCCAGTTCCATCACTAGTTAGACAGCATTCCTTTTCACCTGAGGTGGTACACATCTTGTCTTCTTCTCATAAGTCTTCTACCAGAAAGATTTATTCCAGCAAATTGAAGAGATTCTCCATTTGGGCTCAGGCCCAAGGTTTGGACCCCTTCACAGCCCCAATTCCATCAGTATTAGATTTTTTAGCCATGCTTTTCTGTCAGGGCTCTGCGCCCGCTACCATTAAAGTGCAATTGGCTGCAATTTCCAATTTCCACACATCTTACGAGCCCTCTCTTATGGGCCATAAACTCTGTAAGGCCTTCTTGAAAGGTGCTTGGTTACTTCGCCCTCCTGTTTCAGAGCCTGTCATGCCATGGGATCTAAACCTTGTGCTACAAGCCATCACTTCACCACCCTTTGAACCGGCTGCCACCTGTGAATTGAAATTTCTGTCTTGGAAGATGGCATTTCTAATAGCCATTACATCAGCCAGAAGAGTATCGGAACTTCAAGCTCTGTCCATTAAACCTCCGTATTTGACCTTTCATAAGGACAGAGTTTCCCTGAGACTCAACCCGTCCTTCCTTCCAAAGGTGTCATCCACTGTTAATCTCCATCAATCTATCGAGTTACCAGTGTTCTTTCCAAATTTTTCCAATAAAGCAGAGTTCAGGTTCCATCAGTTGGATGTGCACAGACAATTGAGGTTCTATTTAGACAGGGCTAAACATGTTAGGAAGTCAGATCAGCTGTTTGTGTCCTTTGCAGAGAACAGAGCAGGTTGTCCTATTTCCAAGTGCACAATTTCTAAATGGATCAAAGATTGTATTTCCTTCATCTACTCGTCAGCAGGCAGAAGTTTACCTTTTCCCGTCAAAGCTCACTCTACCAGGGCAATGTCTACATCGATAGCTTACCATGCCAGGCTTTCATTGGATGATATTTGTGCTGCGGCCACCTGGGCCTGTCCTCACACCTTTATTACTCATTACAAGCTGGATGTGGCTTCTAGGGGCCGGGTTTCCTTTGGTTCCACGGTTCTCAGGAGTATCTTCCTATGAGCCTCCCAGGATAGAGGTGCTGGGGACGCTGTCCCGTGAGTAAAGAATGTAGGCGAGATAGGACCACATAACATCAGTTAGTTATGTACTCACCATAACAATCGATGTATGTGGTCCATCTCGCCTACATTCTTACGTACCCTCCCACCTGCCCCCTTCCTAGAGGATTTGGAGGAATATTGGGTCTGTGAATCCTTCAAAGTCAGTTGCTTTTTCTTCCTTGGCTAGAATTCCTTCCAGTGTTGGTTATGTATGGGTTATGATTGGTATGGCTGCAAACAAGATCTGGGGCTAGGGCGAGGTGCATCTTGGGATACCAGGTTAGCCCAGCCAATTAGAGACTTCATGCTAGAGAATAGTTGGCCGAGTAACCCGTGAGTAAAGAATGTAGGCGAAATGGACCACATACATCGATCGTTATGGTGAGTACATAACTAACTATTTTAAGCTGTTTACTTTTGTTTTGGGGGGGCTAGAATTAGGGTTAAGGTAAGTGTGTATGTGTTTGGAACTGTTTACGTAAATGTGCAACAGTTACTGACCTTAGGGTTAGGGTGCGGGTAAAGGTAAATGTGCATATGTTTTAAAATGTTTACTTTATTTTTTCCGTTGGATGTATGGTTGGGTTACGTGCATATGTATTTTCAGCTGTCTACTGTTTTTGTTGGGGGAGTACAATTAAGGTTAAGGTACGTGTGTATGTGTTTGGAAGTGTTTACTGTTTTTTTTTTTTTTTTGGGTTGGAGCAGTGATTTCTTTCCCTAGGAAAGAAATTGCTGATGTTCTTCATGTTTCACTGTTGCAGTCATCACATCTGGGTTGTCTGCTTGCAGGTAGCCCTCAGACGGCCTGATTTTCAAAGTCTTGGGTCCTGCATCAGTTGCTTTCTCATCTTCCATGATGTCAGGTAGTCAGGGGTATAAAGCATGCAGCCAATGCTATTACATCAGTCTTTCTTGCCATGCGGTGCCCGAAGCAGAAGCAGTTCGCAAGTTTCAGTTGGCCGACTCCTGAAATTTTTGTTGTCGAGTTTCAGATCCGAAGTCTTCAACTAAGCTAAGTACCCCGTTGGGGAGCCTTTTTCTTGCTCTAAACCGATGTCAGCAGAAGTTAACAATTGTATTTCCTGTGGAAAGCAAATACGTCATAAAGATTTTCATTCGTATTGCATTCCTTGCCTAGGCTCAGACCACGATGTACCTCACTGTCGGTTTTGTGCCTTATTCAAACCTCGTCCTATTCGTCATCGGTTCATTTTCGCATCTAAATACTTTGGTACTCGGTTCAATTATCCAGAAATTGCTTCGGTAAGCCACCCGACTACCGACATTCCGAAAAAACACAAAGATAAAGACAGAGGCAGACCGCATAGGTCCAAAGCTGCCGATGACGCTTCTCCTAAACTAGTCGCCAGTTCACCGGTACTCAGTGAAGTGTTTTCGCAGCCCCTGATACCTGCTACTTCAGATTCTCAGGCCTCTACTGAGACCCATTCGGAGTCCGGCATGCCGCGAGATGCTTCTTCAACTGTGGAACCTACGGATGTCTTTACCTTGGATGGGTCCATAGCCGCTGTGCAGGCACCGGCTTCTGAGGGTGTATTTAGCCCTGCTGACTTGCATATTAAACCAACGGCATCTTCTTCTTAAAGGCCTAAAACTCGATCCATGCCCAGAAAACTAACGCCCAGAACACATGGTCAGGCCCCTATGGCTAAAACACAAATGATAAGAATGGCTGAATACCTTATTACTCTAATCAGGGGAAGCCACCCTTCTCCCTGTAAGAGACCTAGGACTGATTTTCCTTCTGATTCTTCTGATCAGGATTCTGAAATTATCTACCTGTGAGGATTCTGATGCAGAGGACTCCATTCCCTTTGCTTCCCCTCCAGAGGATTTCTCTTTTGGTGAAACCTTGCATACTCTTAGAGAGCATTTCTGCTGGGAAAGCCAGGATTACTCTGATTCTAAAAAGAGGCTTAGGGAATTCTTACTCCTGCCTTAACACAGGCCTTTAGCTATCTCTCCTGTAGTGGACAATGTAGAGGATGCCTTCTCCGAATCTAGCCTGGCCCCTGACACTTTACCTCCTGCTCCAGAAAACCTGATAGGTATTATAGGGTACCTGACTCTCACAAGTTCCTCTTTAAAAATCCTACTGTGGATCCTGAAACCATTTCACAGAACCCACGGGCATTAAGGCTGCTACTGCCAAAAACCCTCCCCCTCTGATAGAGATTCCAGGGCGCTGGATAGATGGGGTAAGAAGGTATACACTTCTGCAACTTTGGCCATTAGGGCTTTAAACTGCCAGTTTTATATGTTAAAGTATCAGCAGCATATTATTGGATTGCTTAAACAGAAAATGATGATGATTGCTGACTGTGCTGAAAATAAAGAATTACAGGATTTAATGCATTCTGTTGAACAAGTTGGAAAACGTACTTTGCAATGTGGTTTTGATTCATTAGAGGCATGTTGCAAGGCTGCTGTCACTGGGTCTGTACTGAGAAGGCATGCTTGGCTTAAGGAGCAATCTTTGCCAGATCATACTAAAGCTAAATTACTGGATGCTCCCTTAAATCAAGACCACCTGTTTGGCAACAAAGCAGAAGTAGTACTTAAAAAGATGGAGGAAAAAGCTAGATCTATGCAAACTGTTAAAAGATTTCCTGCAAGTACAGCCTCCCAGATTTAGTAGGCATTGGTCCTCTAAGAATTAGTCTGATGTTCATCGTGCATACAGCTGCAGTAATCACAGATGGGTTCTCTGCCGTCAGGCGGTCCCTCGGTCGGCCAAATTCCAAAGTCTAGGTCCGGTGTCGGTTGTTGTCGCTTTCTTTCCTGACGTCAGTACGACAGGGGTATATAAGACACAGCCGATGCCATATTCTCCTGTCTTTTTTGCCGCGCGGTGCCCAAAGCAGAAGCAGTTTGCAAGTGCCGGTCGGCCAGCTCCTGAATTTACGAAAAATTGGAAACCGAAGTCTTCTTTAAAGCTAAGTACCCCGTTGGGGAAACTTTTCTTGCTTCAGACCGATGTCAGAAAAAGTTAACAGTTGTATTTCTTGTGGGAAGCAAATACCGCATAAGGATTTCCATTCCCTCTGCATACCTTGTTTAGGCCCAGACCACAACGTCTCAGGCTGTCGCTTTTGCGCTACTTTCAATAAACGCACTATTAAGCGTCGGGCGGAGTTCGCCCAACAACTTTTTGATAAAGCCTTTGATTATAAAATGTCGTCGGAGACTCCGACTACCGTTTTGTCCAAAAAACGCAAAGACAAGGACCGCGGTCTCCACCGACACCATGCCAAAACCGGCTACATGTGGTCCGGTTCTCAAGCGAGACGCCTATGCAGTCCCTGACTACCGGCGACACTTCTTTGGTGGTGTCTTCTGTAACCGAGACCGCAGGTACCTCGGCCCATACCCAGACTACAACCACCGAAGCCACTTTGAGCGTTGAGCCTCCTAATGTGGACAGGTCCACTTCCACCCATGGTGTCTTTAGACCCTCATCTTCCTTTTCCATTAAGGCCTTTTCTAAGTCCAAATCAGCCAGGCATCCCAAGAGGCCTGTTGCACAGGGCCCATCTCCAGGCCCCATGCCTAAACAGCAGATGCTTAAAATGGCTGAGGATTTAATTACTCTTATCGGAGGTTCCCAACCCCCTCCAGACAAGAGACCCAGAGTGGAGGAAGATCAGGGCTCCATTTTTTCAGAACATTCTGATGTAGAGGAACACTCTTACTCTCCTTTTGAAGACTGTGATGCAGAGCAGTCCATTCCTTCTGTATCTCCTCCAGAGGATTTTTCTTTTGGGGAAACCTTGCACACCTTGAGGGAACACTTCCATTAGGAAGGCCAAGACTTTTCTGATTCCAAGAAAAGACTTAGGGAATTTCTTTTGTTACCTCAACACAGACCTCTGGCGATACCTCCTGTCTTGGATATACTTGATGATGTTTATGCGGAGGCTTGCCTTAATCCGGATTCCCTGCCTCTTGCCCCAGTCAAGCCTGATAGGTACTACAGAGTCCCTAACTCACACCATTTTCTTTACAAAAGCCATAATGCTGACCCTGAAACCATTTCTCAAGGCCCCAAGGGAATGAAGGCCTCTACTGCTAAGAATCCACTACCTTCTGAAAGAGAGTCAAGATCCTTAGAAAGGTGGGGAAAAAAGGTATATACCTCAGCCACCCTAGCCATGAGGGCCTTAAATTGTCAGTTTCATATGCTTAAATATCAGCAGTTTCTGTTATCACAATTAAGAAATAAAATGTCTCAACCTGAACAACCAGATTTGAAGGAGTTGCAGGATATGATGCATAGTGCAGAACAAGTGGGTAAACACACCTTACAATGTGGCTATGATGCCCTAGAGGCCTCAAGTAGAGCTGCTGTTACAGGATCAGTCATTCGTAGACATGCCTGGCTTAGGGAACAAATCTTGCCTGATCATGTGAAAGCTAAACTACTAGATGCTCCTTTACAAAAGGATGTGCTATTTGGTACTAATGCTGAGGAGATACTACGGAAAATGGAAGAAAAAGCCAAATCTATGCAAACTGTCAAAGCTTTTCTACAGGTTCAACCACCACGTTTTAGCAGAAATTGGCCTTCTAAAACTGGTCCTTTCCAGCCACGGACAAGCCCCAAAGAGGTAGATACAGGCACAAGGGCAGAGGACAATCTCAAGGATCATATAGAGGCAGACAATGGCAAACTCCAGCACCAAGAGGTGGCGAAGACAGTGCACAACAATACAGGAAACAAACCCAATGACTTTCTCCTTTTCATGCCAAGCAAGTCTCAGCTGGCAGCACCCTTGGGAGGAAAGCTGGCATTATTTACAAGAAATTGGCATATTGTCACAACAGACAAATGGATCCTGGACATTATAAACAGAGGCTACAGATTTCATTTTCACACTCTTCCAAAAATGAGAGGCATGCCAAACCTGCCACACAATCAAAGGGCAGAGGCACAACTACAAATTTCAAAGCTCATAGACATGAAAGCTATTCAAGAGGTACCTACTCACGAACAAGGTCAAGGTTTTTATTCCAGGCTATTTCTGGTACCAAGGAAAGGAACCGACTGGAGACCCATTTTGGACTTATCCATCCTAAACACATTCTTACTCGTACCAAAATTCAAGATGCTCACATTACAGCAGCTTCTTCCCATGCTGGGCAAGGAGTTTTGGCTGGTAACATTGGACCTCAAGGAGGCATACCTGCATGTCCCAATCAGACAAAGCTGCAGAAGATACCTCAGATTTCTTGCAGGTTCAATTCACTATCAATTCTCTGCATTGCCCTTTGGCTTATCTACTGTGCCCAGAGTATTCACGAAATGCCTGGCATCAGTAATTGCCTACTGCAGACTTCAAGGGATACAAATTTACCCTTATTTGGCCGACTGCTTGATCCAAGCGGACAGCAAGCACATACTTCTGGAACATCTGGCTTATGTAACACGGTTACTGAATTCCCTGGGATACACAGTCAACAAAGAGAAATCCAGGCTAACACCATCTCAGAAAATAACTTTCCTGGGTGCCAACTTGGACACAAACACCCAGATGGCCTATCTTATGCCAGAAAAACAAGGGCAACTAACTCAGTACTTCAAAATACTAGCAAATTGTACCAGGCTTACTGCAAGGAAAATTCTGCAGGCTCTGGGCTTCATGACATCTTGCATTCTTTTAATCCCATGTGCAAAGTTGCATATGAGGAAATTTCAATGGTACCTAAAAAAATTATGGTCTCAACACAGCCACAGTTTGGAAACAATAATACCAATAATTCCATGTTTGCAAAAGGAATTTCTATGGTGGGCCCAAGCATGTCAAACAAACACAGGTCTCCCATTCTGCAAGCCTCAAGCAAATCAAGTCATCACAACAGACGCCTCAGATTACGCCTGGGGGGCGCACATGACAGACAGGTGCATTCAGGGCAAATGGTCCCAAAAGGAAAAGCACCCTCACATCAATCAGAAAGAAATGCTAGCAGTGATAAATGCAATTACAGCTTTCAAGGACCTCCTGCACCCAGGACAATTATTGATAAGAACAGACAACACCACAGTAATGTGGTACATAAACAATCAAGGAGGAACACATTCGTACCCCCTGTGCAGACTAGCCATGACACTTTGGAACTTGGCTCTGGAATGGCAAATCGAACTTCAGGCACAGTACTTGCCAGGTTTGGAAAACACGCTGGCAGACAATCTAAGCAGAAATATGACAGATCCACACGAATGGAAGTTGCATCCTCAAGTGTTTACAAAGATAATCCAAGCGTGGGGGAGGCCAGACATAGATCTCTTCACCTCCCACAGGAATCATCAATTGGAAAAGTTCTGTTCAAGGACCTTTCATCCAAAGGCCTGGAGAGTGGACGCCCTTTCATTCAGTTGGACAGCATGGACAGTTTACGCCTTCCCACCTCTGCCTCTTCTGCCCAAGGTACTCTTGAAAGCAAGAGCAGACAGACCGAAGATGATACTGATTGCTCCAGACTGGCCAAGACAACACTGGTACCCACTCCTGAGGAGCCTAACACATACTCCTCCCTGGTCCCTACCTCTAATGCCTCTTCTGCTGACTCAGCACAGCTACAAACTCTTCACAGTCAGCTGAAAACGCTCAATCTCGCTGCATGGAAAATTCCTTAACACCACAACAGACCCTACTCCCCAAAGAGGTGCAGGATGTCATTTTGGAGGCCAGAAGGCCATCTACTAGAAAGGCTTACTCTGCAAAATGGAAACGGTTTTGCTCTTGGAATGAGAAAAAAGGCCAGGACGCTAGAAAACTGAATTTGCCTCAGGTATTACAGTATCTTGCTGAGCTGCTGAACAGTGGACTTTCTTTTTCCTCCATAAAAATCCATGCCTCAGCCATTTCTGCAGAATTCAACACTGATCCACCCTTATTCTCTCACCCACTCTTAAGACAGTTCCTCAGAGGAGCTAAGAACATAAGACCACCAAGGAAGCAACCAATACCAGCCTGGGATCTTAATTACATTCTAGAAAAATTAACATTGCCTCCCTTTGAACCAGCTGCCTCAACAGATTTGCAATATTTGTCCTGGAAAACAGCCTTCCTTCTGGCCATTACCTCAGCTCGTAGGGTTTCGGAACTACAAGCCCTCATGGCTGTGCAGCCCTTTCTCATCTTCCATCAGGACAGGGTTCCCCTTCGTACCAACCCGTCATTTATGCCTAAGGTGGTATCCAGGGTAGCTTTAAATCAAGCCACACACTTACCTACCTTTTACCCCAATCCTCAAAACAAAGGGGAAAGGCTGCTACACTCCTTAGACATCCATAGACAGTTACGTTATTATTTGGACAGAACAAAGCCTTTCAGGAAATCAGAACATCTTTTTGTGTCCTATGCTGTAGGAGCTCAAGGGAAGCCAGTTACCAAACAGACAATTTCAAAATGGATAGGCCACTGCATACGGTTTTGTTACTCCTATCATGGAAAACCTGTCCCTACAGGCATCAGATCCCACTCCACCAGGGCCACAGCTACCTCTACAGCCTTCCTCAGAGGAGTTCCTACCAAAGACATTTTGGAGGCAGCCACTTGGAGTTCTGTGCATACCTTCACAAAACACTACCACCTGCCTTTATATTCCAAAACTAGAGCAGGCTTTGCCACTGCTGTGTTGCAGGGCATTCTGGCTCATCCCACTTCCACCTAGTGCCTACCACCCTGTGCGTAGCTTTGGGATTCTACCCATCTGTGATTACTGCAGCTGTATGCACGATGAACATAGTACAGTTTTGTACCTACCATAAATGTAGATGTTCGAGTGCTAATGCAGCTGCAGTACAGGTTTCCCTCCCTCCTTCCCCTCTTGGTAAAGGCCTAGTGGCTAACACCTCCTCATACAACCTGATTGGGTTATCCTTCTATGGTGTATTTGCTTGCAACTACTGATTTTTGATTATATTGCATTGCTTGACTAATATATGTATATATATATATATATATATATATATATATATATATATATATGTATAATTTATGTATTGCCTTCCTTCTGGGGGCACCTGACATCTGGGGCAAGAAAGACTGAAGAATATGGCGTTGGCTGTGTCTTATATACCCCTGTCGTACTGACATCAGGAAAGAACCGAGGGACTGCCTGACGGCGAGAACCCATCTGTGATTACTGCAGCTGTATTAGCACTCGAACATCTACATTTATGGTAGGTACAAAACTGTACTTTCCTGCCTCTTCCAGGCCTTCTCAGTCCAACCCAGAACCAGCAGAACACCCAGGCTTCAGTCCCAAGGTACTCAAAGGCCTAAGCAGTGGGGGGCTCCCACTTCCAAAGCAGGGAGTAGTAAGATTCCCCCTATGGTAAACTGTCTCAATGACTTAACTTTATACCTTCCAAGCCCTGCTCAACTGACTGTTCCTTTAGGGGGAAAGATCGCCCTGCATGCAAAAAAATTGGGAACTCATTACCCAGGACAAATGGGTTTTAAATATAGTTTCCCAAGGATACAGATTCCACTCCTTGCTAGACAGGGGTCCAGGGAAGTAAATAGTGTGGGAAGAAATAGCCAGGGAATTGTTATGGCTAGGCTTGTGTAGGCCCTAGGGCTGATAGCCTAGTACCAACCTATGAACCAACCCCAAAAGATTGGCCAGACGTACCCCCAAATCAGTGGGCAGAGGCTCAAAAGCAAGTTCTCTCTCTTTTAAGCATCAGGGCTATTCTACCTGTCCCAGAAGAAGAATGAGGACAAGGTTTTTACTCAAGACTTTTCCTGATACCCAGAAAAGACAATTCCTGGCGTCCTATCCTGGACCTGTCTATCATAAACAAATTTTTGGTAATCCCAAAATTCAAGATGCTAACTCTTCATCAACTGCTTCCCATGCTAGGCAAAAATGCCTGGTTGGCAACACTGGATTTAAAGGAAGCTTACCTGCACATCCCAATAAGGGAATCTTTCAGAAGATACCTATGCTTCAGAGCAGGCTACATGCACCATCAGTACGCTGCACTGCCCTTTGTGAATACCCTGGGCACAGTAGATAAGCCAAAGTGCCTAGCTCCAGTCATTGCATTTTTCAGGCAAAGAAATATTCAGATATACCCATACCTGGACTGTTGTCTAAATCAGGCAGAAAGCCAGGACATACTATTAAATCATCTGGCATTGCTAAAGAAATTGCTAACTTCTCCGGGGTACACCATAAATGAAAAGAAATCACATCTTGTATCCTGCCAACAAATTGTATTCCTGGGAGCAAGCTTGAATACAGCTTCCCAGATGGCCTACCTCACGCCAGAGAAACAAGTTCATTTGACAGCCTACTTCAGACTACTGGCCACAAAGACACAGCTACCTGCAAGGAAAATACTGCAAGCCCCGGATTCATGGCCTCTTGCATTCTACTAATTCCATATGCAAGATTGCATATGAGGAAACTACAATGGTATCTAAAAAGCCTATGGTGTCAACATTCTCAGGATCTAGAATCAATGATTCCTATCATACCTTATCTAAAGATAGAGTTCCTTTGGTGGGTAGAGGTCTGCCACCAAAACAAGTGACTGCCATTCACTCTACCCCCTGCCGCTCAAACCCTAACAACAGACGCATAAGACTATACATGGTGGGCTCACTTGGCAGGGCAGTGCATTCAGGGCAAATGGTGCCCAAGTCAAATACACCTGCATATCAATGAAAAAGAAATGTTAGCTGTACAGAATGCTCTGACAGCCTTCAAGGACCACATTCTTCCAGGACAATTATTGGTAAAGACGGGCAACACCACTGTTATTTGGTACATAAACAAGCAGGGGGGAACCCACTCATACCCTCTCTGCAGACTAGCCATGGCTCTGTGGAACACAGCCTTGAGCTACCAAGTGCACCTACAGGCTCAGTTCCTGCCAGGAAAGCTAAGTACACTGGCAGACGCCCTAAGCAGAAATCTCATGGACCCACACGAGTGGAAACTGGAACCAAAGATATTCAACATGCTGAGAAGCAAATAAGGGAAGAAAAAACACTTTTGGATCACAGAAATCCAATCGAAGTCTCCACAAAAAACAAATGAAGCAGTACAAACTGGAAAGATAGAAGAATAATTTCTTTACTGGATTCTGGTACCTCGGCCTTCGCCTTCACATGGAATAATATTGTAAAGCACAAACCAGTATAAATACACACCTCAATCATGTTAATTAAACAATTAATCAATCAAGAACAAATCACTTCTTAAAGAAATATGCATAAATATAAATATACATCCATTTCTAAACAATGGGGTTTAGAGGCCATTTATTCATTCATGGGGGAAGGACCAAAAACCCACTTTATCATTTAATTGGTGGAATTTTGTCTCACTCATAATGTTTTTGAATTCAACAAAAAATATTTTTTACAAAAAGAGGGAACGGCTATGGGTGCTAGCTTTGCACCTTCATATGCCATCCTTCATTTGTTTTTTGTGAAGCAAATAAGGGAACCCAGAGATAGACCTGTTTGCCTCCCCTCAGAACTACCAATTAGACAAATTCTGCACAAGGACTCCCCACAAACAAGCTTGGAAAGTGGATGCCCTGTCCTTCACCTGGAAAAACTTATCAGTTTATGCCTTTTCCCCTCTGCCTCTCCTCTCCAAAGTGCTACTAAAGATCAAAAAGGACAAACCAAGGACAATACTGATTGCACCAGACTGGCCACGCCAACACTGGTACCCCCTCTTGCGCAGTGTGTCACTGCTGGCTCCATGGCACCTGCCTCAGACCCCTGCCTTGCTGTCCCAGCAGGAGGGCCAGATTCTGCACCCACAGCTTCAAACCCTGAACCTTGCAGCCTGGCTAATTACCTGATCTCTCCATTACCATCCCTAAGTAAGCAAGTGATGGATGTCATTCTTGAGGCAAGGAGGCCTAGTACTAGAAAATCCTATGCTGAAAATGGAAAATATTCTGTTATTGGAGCCATACTCAAGAGATGGGCACAGCGGTGCCCAATTTACCTCATATTCTTCAATACTTAACTGAGATGCTTCACAAGGGCCTTTCCTTTTCTTCCATCAGAATTCATGCCTCAGCCACTTCAGCACATTACAATACGGAGCCATCCCTCTTCTCTCACCCATTGCTGAAGCAATTCCTCAGAGGGGCCAAAAACTTAAGACCACCCAGGAGAGCCCCTATTCCAGCCCGGGACCTTAACTTTGTATTGGAAAAGCTCACTTTACCCCCCCTTGAGCCAGTTGCAAATGCAGAGTTGAAATTCCTTTCTTTGAAAACAGCCTTCCTTCTAGCCATCACTTCAGCAAGAAGGGTGTCTAAATTACAGGCCCTCATGGAAGTGGAGCTTTTCATCATCTTTCATGCAGACAGGGTGTCCCTCAGGACCAATCCCTTCTTTATGCCCAAGGTGGTATTCAGTGTGACCCTTAATCAGTCCATTCATTTGCCAACCTTCTTTTATAATCCACAGAACAAAGGGGAATGAATAATGCACTCCCTGGATGTGCACAGACAACTTAGATTTTACCTGGACAAGACTAAGCCTCTCAGGAAATCTGAACAGCTGCTGGTTGCATTTGCTGCAGGGGCAGAGGGGAAGGCCATTTCAAAGCAAACCATTTCTAAGTGGATATGCCATTGCATTAATTTCTGCTATAAGCACCATGGAAAACCTACCTCACAGGGGATAAGACTGCATTCAACCAGGGCTGCATCTACCTCTACAGCCTTTCTCAGAGGTGTCCCTACCAGGGACATCCTAGAAGCTGCTACCTGGAGTTCTGTACATAACTTCACCAAGCATTACCACTTGCCAATATTTTCTAACTCAAGAGCTGGCTTTGCCACTGCAGTCTTGCAGGGCCTTATAGCTGGTCCTATTGCTATTTAATTATCTCTTCCCATCCTTAGCTTTGACAATCTACCCAGATGTGATGACTGCAACAGTGAAACATGAAGAACATAGTACAGTTGTGTACACTTACCATAAATGTAGATGTTCGAGTGTATTCACTGTTGCAGTCCTGGTTACCCTCCCTACAGCCCCCTGACTTCTATTGACTATACCTATTCTTGCTTACTGTGCTTTAAGCTTTTTGGTGTATTTGCTTTTTTGTTGGAGGTGTGACCTTGTATACGATTGCTTCCCATTATGGGGGCACCTGACATCTGGGGCAAGAAAAACTGATGTAATGGAGTCGGCTGCATGCTTTATAACCCTGACTACCTGACGTCATGGAAGATGAGACAGCAACCGATGCAGGACTCAAGACTTTGATAATCAGGCCAACTGATGGCTACCTGCAAGCAGATAACCCAAATGTGATGACTGCAACAGTGAATACACTTGAACATCTACATTTATGGTAAGTGTACACAACTGTACTTTCTGAGGTGTCGACATTTTCAGCTTTTGCTGAAAAAGGGTCGATGAAACATTGTTCGCTGTTTTAAGCATTCGATGTTTCAATATAGATCCAGTGGTATATCAAGTTTAAATCATGTTTGGCTATAGAATGGATTCAGTTGTTTTAGTGAAATACAGCAACAACGAAGAAAAGAGCTCACCACTTCTGGCCAAGCAAAAATAACGACACAACCAGGATCCAATAAACAGAGTTATTAAAATTCCCTAGCACCTCGGCATAAAATCCTTCAAAGGAGAATAAAACCAAACTAAGCACTCAAGCTTTTTATAACAAAATCAATCCACATTAATTACATAATTACATCCAATTAAGTTAAAAAAAACTTTCGAAAAATCATCTATTTGTACAGGAGCCTCTTCTTTATGTCTAAATTATGTCCCCCTTCACAAACATGTTCCAGTATTGTATATCATAAACCTTCTGGATTTTTATCATGATATGTTTCAAAATGTACTGCAAGAGGGCTCTCCAATTTAGCATTCTTAATATCCCTAACATGTTCCTGTATTCTAAGCTTAAAAGCCCTCTTGGTCTCACCAATATAGAACATGTTGCAGGGACATTTTATAGCATAAATAACTCTTTCTGTATTACATGAATACTTATGATTTACTTTAAAAGGAATACCATTAATGTAGTCAAATGTATTATATACAAACTTACACATAATGCATCTACCACATGAAAATGTGCCCATTGTGTTAATCATAAAACTAATGTTACAATTAGGTACAGGAAAATAAGCATGTACTAGCATATCTTGGATACTTTTACCTCTACAATATGAAAACATAGGTACTTTGTATATTTTTCCAGAAAATTCTTTATATCTTAAAAGAAATTTCCAATAATATTTAATCAAATTTTTTACTTCATTAGATACAATATCATAGGTAGTTGCCGCATATATTTTTCTTGGATCAAACAAACCATTATTATTTATATGTTTAGAATGCCATATTTCTGGCTTATTTGATTGTCTCTGCTGGCTCCTTTTGGCCTTGTTTAACAAGGCATATACATTTTATTTGCAATAACCCCTACTAATAAATAATTTTGCTGTTACATTAAGTTCATGTGTCGTCTGGGCCATGGTTACAAAGCCGCTGTACCTGAAGAAATTCTCCATAAAGTAGAGATTCTATTAGATGAGGTGGATGACAACTATCTACCTCAAGAAAATGCATCCCCTTCTCAAACCTACGATGTATTTTACTTGTAATGGTACCATTAACATTTCCAGTTAAACAAATATCCAAAAAGGTTACCAATTTCCCCATCTGTATGTCATCAAATTTTAAAGCATATGGGTTATTTTTAAGCTTCTCAATGAAGTCAGAAACCTTTTCCTGACCTCCCTTACAAATCTTTGATACTGCACTACATATTCAAGAAAAAAATTAAAATTATATAGATAATCTATTTCAAATTGTCCCATCATAACATTAGCACACATGGGGGCAAAAGCCACCCCATTGCCGTACCCTGTAACTGATGAAATATATTGTTATCAAATGAAAAAAAAATGTTATTCGAACAAAACTCGAATAACTCAATAATGTAATATGTCAAAGGACTATCACCTAATGTTCTTAATGCTTCAAGTCCATATCTATGTTTAATACTGGTGTATAGACTCTGAACATCTATAGTCAACAAATACATTTCTTCTGTCCAAACTATCAATTTTATCTAAAAAGTCATGACTATTTTTAATAAATGACTGTTTAATAACATATGGTAACAAAAAATTGTGCAAAAATGTACCCATAGTATTCAGATAATATTTACAGGCTGAAATGATAGGACGACCAGGAGGGTTATGCATATTTTTATGAACCTTGGGGAGACAATAGAATTTAGCAATTTCACATCCCTTTATATCAAATTTGTTCTTAACATCATCCTGAGAAAAATAGCCCAGTCTGACACCCTTATTTAAAAGTTCCAAAAATTCAGTAACTGCTTTTTCATAATCTGTTATACAACTTTTTTTATAAGTAGTAACATCATCTAAATGATCATAACACATTTTAACATACTGGGTAAAATGCATAATTACTACCTTATTGCCTTTATCAGCTGGCTTAAATATAAGATGTTGATTTTTTACTTAGCCCTTGTAATGCTTGCCATTCTGATTTTGTTAAATTAGACCTGATAATTTTTTTTATTTTACTAAAAATCATTGTATAGAGTTTCTAATGCAAAATCAAGCATAGAGGAGAACTGTGTTATCCCAATATGATTGAAAGGAGGGACAAAATGACTCTTCACCATAATATTGCTAGTATCCAATTTAAAATGAGCATTATATGCAGTATCATCCTGAAAATCCGATGAGCAAGAATAAAAACTGTCATCTTTCAGATGTATATTCTTTAAAATTAATTTTCACAATACTATTGTTAACTGTATTAGATTGAAAAAAAATGAAACAAATGCAATTTCGTAGCTAAAAGAAACATATCTTTCTTAAGCACATGTAACCTAGGAATAACAGTGGGTAGAAACTTTAAACCCTTATTTAGCATTTCAGTTTCAAAGCTGTTAAGCACATAACCAGACAAAGTAATCACATAGCTACTTGATACACTAGTAACGGAATTACATACTGTATTTTCAGTCCCTTGATTGTCCGCGGTGGTGGTGCTGTGGTAGCGTTGTTGCCTCACAGCAAGACGTTGTCCCATTCGATTCTCCGCTACAGCGTCTTCTGTGGAGACATGCGTGAATGGGCGTTCCTTTGTTGAAGGTTGTGCGTTAGGGCCGGCAACTCAGCATGTAAAAATCAACTGCCAATCATTAGCGGATCGGAGTTCCGCTGTGGCGACCCCTAACCGGGAAAAGCCGAAAGACACAACAACATTTTCAGTCTCTTGATTCATTCTATCGGACTCGTTTGGGTCTGCTGTATGTTGAGGATTGTCCCTCTTCTGTTGTTCTATCAGGAAGCTCTGGGGCTGTCCTTGTTCACTTGTTGTTCTGAAAATCACCATGTTCTCTTCTCTGACCTCTCCAAAAGGTCTGGTTCAAGTATCATGGATCTTTGGCTGCTGGCAAATCTGGATATTTACCAGAATCACTTTCCCACTCTGTGGATACCTCCAAACCCGCACCCGAGCCGCCATTATGTTCCTGCCTCTCTTGACCCACGTGAGCACGCATAGGACATCTCTTCTTATTAGTTTTCCACGTAAATGCCACGTCATTGTTATAATCACGGATATCTCAATGCAGTTTGTTTTTCTTAATATTTAACAAATCTTGTTCAAAGTCGGCAAGTTTATTCTTAATGTCACACATTTTTGTAGCTGATCATTGCCCAGTAAATTAGAAAGAAACTCACATGCTATATTGATATCCTCATGCGATTTGGTTTGTTTAAGCCTGTCTCTTTCTACCAATATATTTATCCATTCTATGGAACAATGATGGGCTGCTGCTACCCATCTTTTATGAAACCTTTGTTCACTTTCATCTTGCATGTCAAAGGGCGTAGTTGGATTTTTAAAAGCTCTCATACCCCTAGGAATAATGTCTAACTCTAAGTATCACTGTAAACTTAGGCAGTTCAAGTTCACTGATAATTCCTTGGACATAAGCCGATCAAGTTTATCAAAGGCTTCTTTGCACTCTGCGGACAGCAGACCACCCACTGTTTGTCCCACCATAGAAAAAGGATTATTAGTTCTTTTGTGTTGTTCATCTAACAGAAACTTTTTCCAGGGTACTATATTATCATTCCCCTGGACTGGATATTCTGTATTTTTCTCACCCATTGTTGTAGTAAACTGGTCCATGGTTCTCTGACCAGATTCTGAAAATTCCTGCCTGAAAATCTTAGGCACATTCACCGATGGATCACTGGACATGGTATTATACAGCAACAATGAAGAAAAGAGCTCACCACTTCTGGCCAAGCAAAAATAACGACACAACCAGGATCCAATAAACAGAGTTTAATAAAATTCCCTAGTGCCTCGGCATCAAATCCTTCAAAGGAGAATAAAACCACACTAAGCACTCAAGCTTTTTATAACAAAATCAGTTCACATTAATTAGATAATTACAGCCAATTAAGTTAAAAAAAAAAACTGTTGGGGTTGGGAGGGTGGCCTAATGGTTAAGGTGTTTGCCTTAGAAACACACTGTGCAGGGTTTGAGTCTCACAAGGGATAATTGGCTAGGCTTAAAATGGCTTGCAAGGGCAGTTAGCTTAGTACTAATCTATGAATCCATGAATTACACTCCACATTAATACCTGCTGGACTTAAATTCCCATACTTCAAAATAAAAATCATCTCTTTGTATAGGAGCCTCTTCTTTATGTCTAAGTTATGTCCCCTTTCACAAACGTTCCAATATTGTACATCGTAAACCTTCTGGATTTTTATCATGATATTTTTCAAAATGTACTGCAAGAGGGCTCTCCAATTTAGCATTCTTAATATCCCTAACATGTTCCTGTATTCTAAGCTTAAAAGCCATCTTGGCCTCACCTATATAGAACATGTTGCAGGGACATTTTATAGCATAAATAACTCCTTCTGTATTACATGAATATTTATGATTTACTTTAAAAGGAATACCATTAATGTAGTCAAATGTATTACATACAAACTTACACATAATGCATCTACCACATGAAAATGTGCCCATTGTGTTAATCTTTACAACTAGGTACAGAAAAATAAGCATGTACTAGCATATCTTGGATACTTTTACCTCTATGATATGAAAACTTAGGTACTTCGTATATTTTTCCAGAAAATTCTTTATATCTTAAAAGAAATTTCCAATAATATTTAATCGCATTTTTTACTTCATTAGATAAAATATCATAGGTAGTTACCACATATATTTTTCTTGGATCCAACGAACCATTATCATTTATATGTTTAGAATGCCATATTTGTGGCTTATTTGGTTGTCTTTGTTCGTTCCTTTTGGCCTTGTTTAACAAGGCATATGCATTTTCTTTGCAATAATCCCTACTAATAAATAATTTCACTGTTACATTACGTTCATGTGTCAAGTCTGGGCCATGGTTACAAAGCTGCTGTACCCGAAGAAATTCAACATAAGGTAGAGATTCTATTAGATGAGGTTGATGACAGCTATCTGCCCCAAGAAAATGCATCCCCTCCTCAAACCTATGATGTATTTTACTTGTAATGGTACCATTAACATTTCCAGTTAAATAAATATCCAAAAACGTTACCGATTTCCCCATCTGTATACCACTTGCCAATTTTTTTGTAAATCAAGAGCTGGCTTTGCCACTGCAGTCTTGCAGGGCCTTATAGCTGGTCCTAATGCTATCTAATTATTTCCTCCTACAACTACTACAGTGAAACACAAAAAACATAGTACAGCTGTGTACACTTACCATAAATGTAGATGTTCGAGTGTATTCACTGTTGCAGTCCTGGTTACCCTCCCTCCAGCCCCCTGACTTCTACTCACTATACCTATTCTTGCTTACTATGCTGTAAGCTTTTTGGTGTATTTGCTTTTTTGTTGGAGGCGTAACCTTGTATATGACTTCTTCCCATTATGGGAGCACCTGACATCTGGGGAAAGAAAAACTGATGTAATGGAGTTGGCTGCATGATTTATACCCCTGACTACCTGACGTCATGGAAGATGAGACCGCAACTGATGCAGGACCCAAGATTTTGATAATCAGGTCGACTAAGGGCTACCTGTAAGCAGATAACCAACTGTTTTGACTGCAACAGAGAATACTCTCGAACATCTACATTTATGGTAAGTGTACACAATTGTACTTTCTGAGATGTCGACATTTTCAGCTTTTGCTGAAAAAGGGTCGATGAAACATCGTTCACTGTGTTAAACGTTCAATGTTGACCCAGTGGTATATCATGTTTAAATCTTGTTTGGTTATATAATGGATTCCGAGTTGTTTTAGTGAAATGATTGATTCCCATGAAATTATCTGTTATTTAGATGGACTTAAAAGTTAAATATGTACACATTGTCATGGAAGATATTGGAGAGAGACACACTTAAGGTGTTCAAGGGTAGGAAAGATTCCTTTCATTTGAATGCCCAGGTTTACAAGTCACTAAGGCATGTGGATTTAAAAGTCTTTTCAGAATGTGTAAAAGAAATAAAGTTGTAGGTGCTTGGTTCTGTGACAGGATTGTTGAACACTAGAATAGGATACCATCTTTGAGACAGAAAAGCATAATGAGACTTCATTTCCCCATAGCTCTCCATATGGATGATCCTTTTCTCCTTTCCTTTGGGTAGATGCTCAAGATTTTGAAGTTCTCCATGGGATGGCTTGTAGCTCCATTGACATCACCCCAGAAATGACACAGTCTGTATCCAGATGACATGATTGGAAGACCCTGAGTCAATCCCTGTGATGGAGCCTGTCCTGATGAATAACATTTTCTTGGATGGATGTAGCTGATTTCACCTCCCTTTACCTTGGGAATGGTGGATACCTTCACTGAGACCTTAACAAAGTGTATTAATATCCTTCACAAGCATTTCAAGGGATGCTTCCTAGAACTTGCTTCTGTCCGTCATAGAACACAAACTCTAAAGCACCTTTTCATCTTACCCTTAGATAGGATGTCTAGAGATTTGCACAGGGTAGTGAATGGAGTTTTCTTCTCTGTTTTCTCAGGTCTTTGGTCCTCGAGAAAGCAGTCCAGATTTCAGTCCCCCACTGTGGACCAATGCTTGAACAAGCTAGCAATTGCATTGAATTGGCATCAAGGATGCTCTGGAAAAGACCCTTTCTATGGCCTTTACAGTTGATTGTCATGTGTCTTTCTGTAGTTTTGATTGGATTAATGCTTTGGGTAGAAAAACAGGCTCAGGAACATATCAAGTCTGAATGGCAGAGCATTGTGGGGTCTCCCTTTTGGGCTGATATCATGCAGACTTCTTAAGACTTGGTCAAGGATCTTCAAAAGAAGGCATAGCAGTTGATCAGAGCCCAGGGTATCATACCCCTGCAGTCTATCTTTATTTTCTGGATCACTCCCATTCTCTTAGAAGAAGCCATCTCACTGTACAAAAAGGAGTGTCACTAAGCATCTGCTGTGGTTGATTTTGCCTCCTCTAGTTGTTACAGTTAAGTTTCCAAGGAGCCAAGGAAGATGACTCTAACATAGCAGTGATGGCCATAGCCATCTCATAGGAGCACTTATGTGAGGCAGAATCTCTCCATTTAGTCTAGCTCAAGAGAGTTGTCACTATGGCTTAATGGTTTCTGGTTTGGCGTTGAAAAGCCTAGTGTTGGAGCTTTCAGGTCCTCCCCCAGAAAGAGCATTTTTCAAATGGCTCTTTGAGTTTGCAAGTACTTTTCTGTGCAGAAAAACAGACTAAAAATTTCTTCTTTGGAGAATAGCCTAATTTGATGTTGTCCTTTTCATTCATTCCTTAACTGATGGGGGTTTGGATTTGAGACTCTGATCTGACTCAGCTGTTTCTACAAATCATTGGATCCCAAGCTCTTGAGCTCCTCCCTTTATCCATAATGCCCCACCAACTTAACATACCTCAGATCTTGTTTGCCTCCATTCAGCTTCAGATGCAGATCCTGTCACTCTCGAGCATTGGAGTTGAATTTAGTCTTTTTCGTGAGTTATTGACTTAGAGTTTTCTATTATATTTTTTCTAATTCTTCTACCTTCCCAACCTTTAATCTTTTTAACCAATTTCTGTGTACCTTTTAGCTACAGTTTCTTGGTAGCTTCTCAAAGTGTCATCATTGGTAATCTTTTCCTTTACTTCTACTCATTGGAGTACTCTTTTTCTCCTATTGTTGGCAGTTCCTTTTTCTTTATATCTATTTACTTCACCTTTATTAAAAAGCATGTTTTATTTATCCTTAGTGCCTTTAGGTAGTTGTCTTTTTAGATAAAAGTGGCTGTCAGGCTAACTGGTTTTAAAAGGTGCTTAACCTGTGGGCATAAGCTTCCCGACTCGGATGCCCACAGAGAATGTGTATTTAGGACCCACGCACATGATGATGATTGTTCAATCTGTTCTGGATTAAACTCCGGAGCCATAACTGACCAGAGAAATAAATTCATCTTGGGAGGCCTCCTTCCTTCATCCTCCATTTCTTCAGGTACTCAAACCCTACCAAAAAAACTGACAAGGGGAAGTCTGATTCAGTGGCCAAGGAAAAGGTGTCACGTAAGACGTCTCTGGACTGTTCTTCCTCACTGGCTCCTTCATCAGAACCTACTTCTAAAATGCATAAAAATTTGGGTCTGACTATCTCAGATCTGCCTGGTTCAAAACCTAGATCTTCTCGGATCCATACTCCTCCACTCCTATCAGATACAGTTACTTCATGGCTCCCTTCACCTTTCCTGGAGTGATATCCCCATACACCTTCCAGACCTCTGTCCTTCACATCATCTTTTAGATCTTCCAGAAGCTTGTCAAAAGCTGATGTTGATAGGATGATGAGGACATTTCTCAGAGCACAGATCCAGATGGGGTACTCTCGGCTCCGACTCCCATTGGATCCGCGAGCCATCCTTTGTCCACTTCCCTGGTATCTTCTTCTCCAGTCCAACCCACTCTTTGGAGCCCTCGGCTCCGAGATCTCTAGGGGTGCCATCATCCGATCCAAAGATGGTCTATTCTTCAACTCCAGTGATTACTGAGCCTTTTGGAGAAAGAACACTGTCGGAGTCAAAGCATCAGTGCTGGGTCCGGAGGGTGGAATTGACTGCAAAGCTTTTGGAGCCATATTTTCCCCTCTGGATTTTGTTGGACACCTCTGGTTTGACTCCTTCCTCAGGTGGAGTGCTGGTGAGGTTGCAGGAACCATTGTTTCTGGAACATCCGGCCTCTTTGCCTTTGACTTCTATGTCCCCTAGGCATTCTACATTTGAGGTTGTAGGCAGGGCTTTTCCATTGTCTAGAGAAGGGACATCCCTGCCCCCCTTGGGTCAGTCCAGTTTACCTGAGCCTCATCTATCCATTCCAGTGGGACAGCCAGCCCGGACTAGTCTCCAGCCGGTTCATCAGGACATCATCATCTCTTTTGATACTTCCCCAGAACACCCCAGTAAGGAAATCCCTTGGAAGAGAATGTGTAAGAGGAGACACCTAGATTCCCCTCAGGAATCTCTCATGGGAGGACACCAATTTTGATGAGGGGGAGGGGGTCACCAGATCTCCACCTGAAGACATCTCCTTTGGAGATATGCTAGAGCTCCTGAAACAAAAAGGTAGTTGGTCCTCCAATACCACTTCCCAGGAGAAATCAGTGCTCTTGGAGGCTTTCAGGTCTGGCCCGTCTACTACTTGGGTGACCCCCCCCCCCCTGGCTGATGAACTCCTAGATCTTGTTTCTTAATTGGCATGGAAGGAGCTGGATAAAACCAGACAAAATTCTGGCCCTGACTAAGGAAGGCACAATGGAGCAAGGGAGTCCTGGTCAATGCTATGGATTTGGCGACAGCCACTAGAAAAGAACTGTCAGAACAGAGTTCCTCTGTCCAACCCCTAACAGAGAATCCAGGGCTTTGGACAGATTTTGTACACAAGTATATGCTTCCTTTGCCCTTAAGATGCTACATTATCTGGTACATTTTATAACATTACAAAGAGATTTGGCCAAAGAACTTGCCAAAACTCTTCCTGTGTCCATGCCTATAGAGCATGAAAATAGAATCTCCTCACAACTGACCACCCTCCAATCCATTTCTAATGCATCCATGAGGGAAGCTGATCTCCCATGCAGCAGAAGGTATTTTATAGGACACGGGTTTAGGCATAGCCATTAGGAAACCTGCCTGGATGTGACTATGCATCTTTTGATGGAGCTTTCATGTCGGCGTAGAGGTAAAGGACATGCTCTCTAGATGTGAGCAAGAGAGAAGGACTTTATCTGCCATGGGCATACATTTCTCAACCCCTCAATGACATTTCTCAAGGAATCAACAATGAGGTAGGAAAATGTGGTTTAGAAGATCCCAGGGTCCTTTTCAAGATTTGCGTGGAGATAGTTCCTCCAGAGGCAGAGAGGGGAATTCGTATTGGAAGATACCACCTCCATGGCAGAGGTGGCCCACAGAACCAGGGCTTCAGGGATTCCTTCTTGGATATGCTCTGTCAGCACTCCTGAAGGGAGTCCTGACCGTTTCCCTCGGGAGGTAGTTTGGGACATTTGTCTGTGCAGCTGAGAGTCTGGCTATCTATAATGAAAGATTCCTGGGTGCAGAGGATACGGTAGTCTGGGACATGTGTCTCTGCAGCTGAGAGCCTGGCTATCTGTAATGAAAGATTCCTGGGTGCTGAGGATACTATCAGGCGGTTATACTGTACCATCTTCCCTAGCTCCCACAATCAATGTGAAAAGGATCCCAGATGTTCCACCCAGTCAGAGGGAAGCAGCGACTCTAGAAATAAAAAAAAGTCACTAGAAAAAATAAAGAGTCATCCAGGAGGTCCCCCCAGACCAGAGAGGATCCGGAACTTATTCAAGATTCTTCTTGGTGCCAAAAAGATAGGGGACTTGAGACCAGTCCTGGATCTCAGGAAATTAAATCGGTTCATACAATGTTCAAGGTTTCGAATGGTCATGGCTAAGTCCATTTTGCCTCTGTTGCGAAAGGACAATTAGATGTGTTCCACAGAACTTCAGGATGCATGCTATTACATCAAAATGAACAGGCACTCCAGAAGACACCCGGACGTCTGGCAGGGAGCCAGTCATTACCAATTCAGGGCACTGCCCTTTAGTCTCACCACTGCCCCAAGGGTGTTCACTAAATGCATGGCAGCGGTAGCAGCTCACTTGAGACTGCTGGGATTCTAAGTTGTTTCCATACCTAAATGACTGGCTCCTAACTGCCCCACAGGCAAGGGACAAATTATTCCAGTTGTACATGCTTTTAAGCATCACAGTCAGTTACAACAAATCACAGCTACAACAGCCTAGAGTCTGGAGTTCATATGTGCTCATTTAGATACAGTAAGTCAGATAGCCTCGATTCCCTTTGCTCAAATTCCAACACTGAGATCCCAAGTTGAGAAAGTAGTACAGAATTCTTTTCTTCCAGCTCGATTAAGTTTACAAGCTTTGGGATCCATGACAGCAGCTATCACACTTGCCCCTCTGGCCAGGTTTCACATGTGAATTCTTCAATGGACACTCAGTCCAGTGGTTCATTCTTCAACATCTGTTAACTTCCCCAGTCAAGATCATACAAGTAAGTCAAAGATGTCTTCTTTGTTGGACTCACTCAAATGAGCTGTCTGAATGGTGTCCATTTGTTCTTTCCCTGCCCATGGCCATGGTGACCATGGATGCCTCCCAACTGGGATTGGGGGGGGCAATACTTGGGAAGGAAAGTCCAGTGTTTGTTGTTCCATGAAGAGGTCATGATGCATATCTATGTCCTGGAAATGAGACCAGTCTTCCTAGCATTGCAGGCCTTCCAAGATGCTCTCTCATCTGAGACAATTCTCCATTCAGATGAACAAGATATCAGTGGTTTGGTACATCGGCAAACAGAGAGGAACCAGATCTTATCCACTTGTCAAGAAGCAGTGAGAGTGTTGCAATGGACAATATCTTCTGGTCACTTTCTGATAGCAACTCACTTTTGGGGGATATCCATTGTGATTGTAGACATACTGAGCAGGTCCATTCTGATGCCTCATGAGTGGTCTCAATGTCAAAGTGGCAGAGAGGATTTTCCATCAGTGGGGCAAGCCATGCTGTGATCTGGTCACTTCTCCCTAAAACAAGAAATGCAGCAGGTTCTTTGCTTTGATCCCTGCAATGGGGGAGTCATCGAGAGATGTTGTAATCCATGATTGGCCCTCTGGTCTCCTTTATACTTACCCATCATTACCTCTCATTCCTAACAGAAAGCATTCCAGTTGAAGAGCACGGTTATCCTCATTGCACCCTTCCAGCCTTGTCAGATTTGGTTCCCTTTCCGCTGGCCTCACCTGTTGCATCTGCTGTGGATGCTGGATCCCACTCCAGACCTCCTGTCTCACTGGATGAGTATGACTCATCCAGACTTAACAAGCCTCAAAATGACTGCATGGTTTGTCCAATTCCTTTGATTGCTAGAAAGCCCAGGCCCTCCTCCCTGGGTCATCATATATTGTTATCTTCTTGAAGTTTCTACTAGTAAGATTTAGAAGAGTAAATGGAAGAGATTTGTTTTCTGTGCCCTTAGGAAGGATCTGGATCCTTTTTCAGCACTGGTGCCATCTATCCTTGAATTTTTAACTTCAGTTTTCAATGAAGGGGCTAGATGTTCTTCGTGTTTCACTGTTGCAGTCATTACATTTGGGTAATCCTGCTGGCAGTTTGCCCTCAGTCGGCCTAAATTCCAAAGTCCTTGGTCCTTCATCGGCTACTGTCGCCCCCTTCCCTGATGTCAGGTCGTCAGGGGTATAAAAGTTAAGTACCCCATTGGGGAAACTTTTTTCTTGCTCCAGACCGATGTCAGAAAAAGTAAATAATTGTATTTCTTGTGGAAAGCAAATACCTCATAAGGACTTTCATTCTTACTGTATTCCTTGCCTAGGCCCTGATCACAACGTTGCTGGTTGTCAGTTTAATGCTAGATTTAACCAACGCACTATTAAGTGTCTGTATGATTTTGCTATAAACTATTTTGGACGCCGGTTTAATTATCCATAAATGTCGTCAGATAGCCATCCGACTACCAGAGTTCACAAAAAATGCAAAGAAAAGGAGAGAGATAGACAACCGAGGCCCAAAATTGACGACGAAGCTTCTCCTAAGCCAGTTACCGGTTCGCCAGTTCTCAGTGAGGCACTTTTGCAGCCCTTGACGCCTGCTACTTTAGAGTCGCAGACCACTACTGACTCCCACGTGGAGTCGGCCATGCCGCTGGAAACTCAAGGTATTGGAGGCTCGGATACTATTCCTTCAGATGGGTCCGGAGCCGCTGAGCAGGCGCCGGCTTCTAAGGGTGTATTCAGACCTAAACATCTTTACATTAAACCAACCTCAGCTTCAAAGGCAAAGACTAAAGCAAAGAAACAAACTCAAGAGCCACATGGACAGGCCTCTATGCCCAAAAAACAGATGCTCAAAATGGCCGAAGACTTAATTACCTTAATCAGGGGTTCCCATCCCCCTCCTGATAAGAGGCCTAGGCAAGAGACTGACTATGAATCTTTAGATCAGGTTTCTATTTCTTCTGATTCCTCTTCTGATCAGGAATATTCTCTTCCCCCCCCCCATGAGGATTCTGATGCTGAAGAATCTATACCTTCAGCTTCTCCTCCAGAGGACTATTCTTTTGGGGAAACCTTGCATACCATGAGGGAGCATTTCCACTGAGCCAAGATTTTTCAGAATCTAAAAAGAGGCTCAGGGATTTCCTTTTACTATTTCAACACAGACCTCTAGCCATTCCACCCGTGTTAGATATTGTAGATGATGTGTTTTCGGAGTCTAGTCTTACCCCTGACTCCCTACCTCCAACTCCTGTTAAGCCTGACAGATATTACAGGGTTCTTGACTCTCATAAATTCCTTTTTAAAAACCCTGCTGCAGACCCAGAAACTATTTCACAGGGTCCCAGAGGAGTTAAGGCTTCCGCTGCAAAAAACCCTACCCCCTCTGACAGAGATTCTAGGGCACTGGATAGATGGGGAAAAAAGGTTTACACATCTGCTACCTTGGCTATAAGGGCCTTAAACTGTCAGTTTCATATGCTCAAATATCAGCAACATGTCATGGCATTGCTTAAACAGAAAATGTTATTAAACTCTGAATGTGCAGAAAACAAGGAAATGCAGGATTTATTGCATGCAGCTGAACAAGTTGGAAAGCATACTTTGCATTGTGGTTTTGATTCTTTGGAGGCCTCCTGCAGGGCTGCAGTTATGGGTTTTGTAATTAAGAGGCATGCTTGGTTAAAGGAACAAAATCTGCCTGATCATGTCAAAGTTAAATTATTAGATGCACCTTTACAGCATGATACTTTGTTTGGTGTTAAGGCAGAGGAGGTGTTAAAAGAAAATGGAGGACAATGCAAAATCTATGCAAACTGTCAAATATTTTTTACAAGTACAGCCACCTAGGTTTAGTAGACACTGGCCTACAAAGAATTGGTCCTTTCCTGTGTCAGACAGACCTCAAAGGGGCAGATCCAGACACCCTAGAGGCAGATCCCAGGTGCAAGGTTCCTACAGGTCAAAGCAATGGGGGGCTTCTACCTCCAAAGTTGGAGAAGAGAAATCACAACCATACAGGAAACAGTCCCAATGACTTCCCCCTGCCTGCACCAAGCACTTATCTTCTGGCATCACCCTTAGGGGGGAAATTAGCACTTTTTTCCTCAAAATTGGCACATTATAACCCAGGACAAGTGGGTTCTAAATATCGTGTCACAAGGGTGCAAGTTCCATTTCCATACCCTGCCAAATGTAAACGGCTGGCCAGATTTGCCAAAAAATCAATGGGCAGAGGCACAAAACAAGTCTCATCCCTCATGGACATGGGGGCCATTCAACAAGTACCAGAGCAAGAGCAGGGACAAGGATTTTACTCAAGAATGTTCTTGGTACCCAGAAAGGACAAGACCTGGAGACCAATACTTGACCTATCTATTCTGAACACATTCCTGGATATACCAAAATTCAAGATGATGATTTTGCAGCAGCTTCTGCCCATGCTGGGCAAGAATGCTTGGCTGGTGACTCTAGACCTAAAGGAGGCATGCCTGCATGTCCCATTCAGACAGTTATGCAGAATATTCCTCAGATTCAAGGCTGGCTCAATGCATTACCAATTTTCTGCACTGCCCTTTGGCTTATCTACTGTGCCCAGGGTCTTTACAAAGTGCCTGGCACCAGTAATTGCATTCTGCAGACAAAGAGGAATACAAATATATCCTTACTTGGACGACTGTCTAATTCAAGCAGAGAACAAGGACATTCTTCTACAGCATCTGGCATTTGTGAAGAGACTTCTAACATGCCTAGGGTACACAGTCAACGAAAAGAAATCAAAACTAGTACCCTCTCGAGAGATAATATTCCTGGGTGCAAGCTTAAATAGAACTACCCAGATGGCTTATGTCACTCCAGACAAACAAAGGCAACTGACTACCTATTTCAAAATGTTGGCAACAAAGGCCCAGTTATCTGCAAGAAAAATTCTGCAGGCTTTGGGCTTCATGGCATCCTGCATCCTACTAATTCCATATGCAAGACTGCATATGAGGAAACTTCAATGGTACCTAAAAAGTGTTTGGACTCTAAATTGCCATGGCCTGGAAACTATGATTACTCTCATTCCCTGCCTGCAACAAGAGTTTCGATGGTGGGCAAAGGCTTGTCACCAAAACAAGGGACAGCTATTCACATTACCCCCAGCCAGGCAGACACTAATAACAGATGCATCAGATTATGCCTGAGGGGCCCACATGGCAGGAAGATGCATTCAGAGCACATGGACCTCAAACCAAATGCATCTACACATCAGTCAAAAAGAGATGCTAGCTGTTCAAAATGCCCTGACAGCCTTCAAGAACCTACTTCATCCGGGACAACTACTGATAAAGACAAGACAACACCACGGTCATGTGGTATATAAACAAGCAGGGGGGCACAAATTCTTACCCCCTTTGCAGACTAGCCATGACTTTGTGGGACACAGCATTAACTTACCAAGTACATCTGCCGGCACAGTTCCTGCCAGGAAGGAAAAATACTCTGGCAGACGAACTAAGCAGAAACCTCACAGATCCCCATGAGTGGCAGCTGGATCCACAAGTCTTCAACCTGATAACAAGGAAATGGGGATGCCCGGACATAGATCTATTCGCCTCCCCTCACAACTACCAACTAAAAAGATTCTGCACAAGGATTTATCACAGACAATCATGGAAAGTGGATGCCCTATCAGTATATGCCTTTCCCCCACTGCCTCTCCTCCCCAAGGTACTCCTAAAGGTCAGACAGGAGAAGCCAAAGATGATACTGATTGCCCCAGACTGGCCTCGCCAGTACTGGTATCCAATACTAAGGAACTTGTCTCAGTGCCCAGCTTGGGCCTTACCTCAAATACGTCATCTACTGTCCCAACAAAACAATCAGATCCTGCACAGCCAACTCAAGACTTTAAACCTGGCAGCATGGCAGATAGTGTAGTCATACAAAACACACCTCTCAGTAAAGCTGTGATGGATGTCATTTTGGAAGCCAGAAGGCCTAGTACTAGAAAATCCTATGCTGGAAAATGGAAGAGATTCTGTGCTTGGAACCAGGCACAAGGAACTGATACAGCTGTGCCAAATATTCCTCAGATTTTGCAATATTTAACTGAGATGCTGGACAAAGGCCTATCTTTTTCATCTATTAAAATTCATGCCTCTGCCATTTCAGCTCAATACAATACAAAGCCACCAATCTTTTCTCATTCCTTATTAAAGCAGTACCTCAGAGGAGCCAAAAATTTAAGGCCTCCCAGGCGATCACCAATGCCTGCATGGGACCTCGACTGTGTCTTGGAAAAACTCACCCTGCCTCCTTTTGAGCCAGCTGCTACTGCTGACATAAAGTTTTTATCTTGGAAAACAGCTCTGCTCCTAGCAATAACTTCTGCAAGACGAGTTTCACAGCTACAGGCACTCATGGCTGTGGAACCTTTTATCATTTTTTATCCAGACAGGGTCTCTCTGAAGACAAACCCAACATTTATGCCTAAGGTGGTGGCCAGTGTGGCTCTTAACAAAACTATTCATCTGCCAACTTTTATCCAAATCCACAGAACAAGGGGGAGAAAATTCTGCATGCTTTGGACGTACACAGACAGCTTAGATTCTATTTGGACAGAACCAACGTTTTCAGAAAGACAGAGCAATTACTAGTGGCATATGCTGCGGGATCACAAGGAAAGGCTATCTCAAAGCAGACTATTTCAAAGTGGATAGGCCACTGCATTCGTTTCTGCTACTTACACCATGGCAAGCAAGTGCCCAAGGGCATTAGGCCACATTCAACCAGAGCAGCAGCCACTTCATCAGCCTTTTTCAGGGGAGTACCAACCAAGGACATTTTAGAGGTTTTTACTTGGAGTTCCATGCACACCTTTACAAAGCACTGTCATCTGCCACTCTACTCTAAATCCAGGGCAGGCTTTGCCACTGCAGTTCTGCAGGGCCTCATAGCCACTCCTAAAGCTGTTTAGCTCCAGCCTCCCAACCACAGCTTTGGGACTCTAGCCAAATGTAATGACTGCAACAGTGAAACACGAAGAACATAGTACACTTACCATAAATGTAGATGTTCGAGTGTATTCACTGTTGCAGTCCAGGGTACCCACCCACCATCCCCCTTTCTTCTGATGGAACCTATCTTTCCTTCTTTGATTCATACAATCTATGTGGTGTATTTGCTTGTAGAGTTAGAGTTTATATTGGTGCATGTTTTTATTTACATATATATATATATATATATATATATATATATATATATATATATATATATACATTTTGGCTACCCTTTTAGGGGGCACCTGACATCTGGGGCAGGAAAAACTAAAGAAAATGGCGTCGGCCGCATCTTTTATACCCCTGATGACCTGACATCAGGGAAGGGGCAACAGCGGCCAATGCAGGACCCAGGACTTTGGAATTCAGGCCGACTGAGGGCATCCTGCCAGCAGGATTACTCAAATGTAATGACTGCAACAGTGAATACACTCGAACATCTACTTTTATGGTAAGTGTACACAACTGTACTTTTCTCCTTCTTCCTCCAGATCCTCAATAAGACTCCCCACTGGCACAGCTGTAAAGTTGAGATCTCAGCTGAGTGACCAAGCCATGACCTCCATCACCATCTCTGTCCAACCAGTGCTTTTTGTCCCTGCCCAAGTAGCTGACACGCACACTCGTTGAGGTTTGGTCTACACACACACACACACACACACACACACACACACACACACACACCATATGTCTGTTACACCAGTGTTGGATCCTGTAGCCCTGAAACTTTAGCTTCAATGTCTTCCCTTACTCTCTGAACACAGATGTTTTTGGGTTGAGGAGAGTCCCAGAGCCAGAGCGTCAACATTGGAGCTCTGCTGGTAGAGTTGACTCTGAAGTTTTCAGAGCCAATTCTCCTCCTAGGTGCTTTGGCTCTAGACAGCTCAGCTCCAAAGTCCTTCTCAGATCCGACCTCTTTTGGACTCAAAGTCTACCGAGTCTGCTGACAGGGGTGGCTTCTCCTCAGCTCCATTGGCTGATTTGTCTTTTGCGGCTGTGGAAATGGCTTTGACTGGGCCAAGGAGACTGATGCATGCACCGAGTTGGAGCCATCCTGACTGCCAGTGGTTGCAGTGCTTCTTTCCTCTCATTTGGATGTCTTGAAACTGCCTTCTACTGGATAAACAGCTTCCTGGGGCTTCCAACAAATTATTGGACAAGTTAAGCAGACTGTCCTATTACCCCTCGAGTGGTCTCTCAAACAAATAGCGGCAGTGGAGATCTTCAGCCACTTGGCCGACCTTGATGCGACCTCTTTGCCTGTTACCTCGGCAACAACTGCAGCAGTTACTTCGCCCTCATCTCTCCAGGGGGACAGTTACCTGTACATTGACACTTTGCAAACATTTTACCCTAAGAGTGTATATGCATTTAAAAAAACTGAACAATCTTTTATCTCCTCCGCTTCAAATGTAGAGCAGACTGGTGCAATTTGTGTAGAAGACAACAGACTTCTCAATAGCAACCAGTGTAGATTCACTTTCATAATAAGCTATTAGTTAAATCTGATCCAGTTTTTATGCTTGGGTTACAGATGAACTTGACAAGAAATACCAGTAGATGTTGTCTACCTAGACTGACTTTATCTAGGTCTTTGATTCTGTGCCACACAAGATGACAGGCCATTAGAAAGACTGGAATGGCTAGGGATGGGATAAAACAGAGGGACTGGATAGCTGCATGGCTAAATGATAGGATGGAGAACTGTATTTAGAAGAGCAGAGTGAGGAAGTAGGGATGCCATTGGTGCATTAGCATAGTGGTCTGTTATGGGTTTAATATTCTTATCTGTGTTTTGTCAGAGATATCTGAGGGAACAAAGAACAGGCACAACTTTCTTACTGATGACACAAATGTTGGTGTAGCAGTGGATGATGGGGGAGAATTGGCGGGATTTGAAAAGGTCGAACAAGTAGGCAGAAAGGTGGTAGTTGATGGTTAGTGCAAACAAATGCAAAGTGTTGCATTTAGGCCGCAACATCCTTGATGTCATGAGCACCACTCCTATCAGCTAATACTTTACAGAGGAGCAGGTGGTGTTGACTGCACCTGGAACTGACCAACAGGAACAGCTTGAAATGGCAATGACAACGACAGCTGCAAAGAGAATGCCAGGATAAAAACCCGGGGGATAAAATTCAGAAGCAAGGAGATAATAAAGGAAGTCATGCAATGAAAAGGATATCAGACTGCTGAAAGATATTCTTTGGAAAGCTACCACAAAGTTTCACAGAATGGATGGGAAGGAAAAAGACCAGAAGCTAGAGGAGTTACTCCTGTTCCCATCTGAGACAAGAAGAGACAGAGGAGGTGAATGTAATATTTGTGCACAGGGTCATGTCAGGAAGATAAGAGATTATTCTGAATGTAAAGGATAGAAGGAAAGAGAATGCAGTTAGCAGCTTGTAAGGATTAAGTACTCCCTGGATTATAGCTTTTAGAAGAGAGGGGTGCTAACCTTATGGAATGGGCTATGAGAGTGGGTGGTGGAAACTGATGGTACAAAGGGCTTAAAAGAGCATGGGATAAGTGGAAAAAGGATGATGGGGAGATAAGTGAGGAGGGAACATAGAATAGTAAGGCACTTAAAAAGGGAAAGAAAGGTTAGTTGTCTCTTGTCATCAAGCAAATGTAAAGTAGACTGGTAACTACATTATCTCGCTGTCAGAATGTTAAATGCTTGTTGAAGAATGCTGCTGTAATTAGCCAGTCCAACAGAACTGTGGCTACTTCAGCACTTACGTCATAAATGCCACAGTTGCAGACATTTGTGCTGCAGCTGTTTGGCCCCTGACTAACATATTCATCAAGCATTTATACTGGGACAGTGATTCCAATAGATTGCCTCCTTTGATGCCTTGTGAACTATTGTCTTCTGGCCTTTTTTGCCTTCTACCTTCCAGGAAACGTAAAAACTGTTCTGTTAGGAACTCTTCCTGCAAATAACAATTACAGGAGGCCTACAGACTCTTTATTTGCACACCAAGATCAATTAATCTCTAAAGAAGCCTTCTGCACTGGCTGAATACTCACCCACTGATTCCTGTAATGCAATAGCTGCAGATGGGGCTTTCTGTAAATCAGTATATAATATGGTTTACTATTAATATGTTGAGCGTGCCTTGTGTGAAGATGACAAAGTGCAGTATTCAGAATGCAGAGATACCTTTAGAAGAAGATTGAAATGTCGACTTTGGAAGACCGACTGTAATACAGCATTCGTTACTATGCAGTCGACCTTTACAGTCTGCTTAATATGTAGTATGGAAGGTGGTACATACATGGGTAATGTTTCGTACTGAGCTCACGAGACAGTGCAGATTGGGAGATTTACCCTTTTCCACACTGTAGTGCCATCTTGGAGTTAGAATATATAAGTGGCTGGGGTGTGTTGGGGGACACAGGGGGGTTGTCCCCCTGCAAAAACATGACTGTCAGCACTGTGCAGTAAAGTTATGGCCGGGGTGTGTTGGGGGGAGGGGGGCTTGTCCCGCTGCAAAAACATGACTGTCAGCGCTGTTCAGTACAGTTCTGGTACATATGTATTGCTGCAAAGGGGATATTGGACTTCAGAAGTCAAATTCGACTTTGCCTGAATTAGTGTCCGATATTCCAATCTACTTAGTATTCTAACAATTGAACATGTAAATCGC
The DNA here is from genome assembly GCF_019279795.1 of Protopterus annectens. Classification (NCBI taxonomy): domain Eukaryota; kingdom Metazoa; phylum Chordata; order Ceratodontiformes; family Protopteridae; genus Protopterus; species Protopterus annectens. The sequence goes on along the minus strand of NC_056729.1, from coordinate 1,487,042,673 downwards.
ATTATGTCTACACATATATGTATGTGCTTAATCGGTGAGTTGTTGGCTAAACTAAGTAGTGCACGGGACTCTTTGCCTTCTGTGCCTGGTCTTAACATATGCAAGATAGAGGTGTACTCTGAGCATAAGGATGTTCGACAATTAAAAATTATGCTATACTGGGTATATCACTGGAGGAACTTGCAACAGTTACACATTGCAGAAGGCCTTATTGTAATTCAAATTTGATATTTGCATATTAGTTCACTTCAGCACCAGTGAGTCCAAAGGAGTCTGATACCTTCTGCAACCCCCCAGCCAGGTGGAGTTGTATTACGATGAAGCATCCCGAGACAAATCCCTGTGTGATCCCTGTGACTCGGCACAGGCCTGAGAGTCCACAAAATCTCTATTTTACTTAATAAGAAATCCATGAGTTATCATTCTGTATTAGAGGGTTTATTACAGCCACTTGTTAGAGCTTAATTCCAGTCCCCACTTTAGGATGGAAGGGCAGTGCAGCAAAGCCTCTATGCTTGGAATCCCGAGCCTACTATTCAGGAGGAGGACAAACTACAAATGTGAGAACTGTGGTGTGGGAGAGGCTTCAGAAGACAGTGATGGATGTCATCAGAATTAGTGACAGACTCATGGCAATTGGACTCCATCCTAATGATAAGGTAGTATTCATAATCGTAGCCTATCCCTCACAGCAGGATTGGGATAGTGAGTAAAAGAGTGCATTTAGACAACAGTTGCAGACCTACTAGATGAAGCAGGACAACAGGAGTTGGTGTTGATAATGGGTGATCTGAATGCACATACTTGGACAGAATAAGGTCTGCCTGGGTCAACATGGCTGGGACAACAGTAATAAAGGAGAGGCCATTCTAGACTTCTGTCTGGCAAATGGCTTTATAGTAGTTAACACACTGTTCAGAAAGTGGATCGGTCTCAAGATCGCATGCAATAGTGGCCAACATGCAACTCAGGTTGAATTTCACATAGTAAGAATAGAATACTGAGATAGAATCAGCAATTCAGAGTTATCCCCAGTGAAAGAATTGGCCCACAGCATAAACCACTGGTTGCCACAGTCATCTGCAAGCAGTACTCAACCAAATAGTGCCAAGATGAAGCTCCAACCAAAATCCAAACGAAAACACCACGTAGCCAATATCCTCCAACCTCAAACCACACTTTATTAATATACAAACATAAAATAGTTAAGCGCTTTCGTCAGTTGACTTCATCAGAACAAAAGTAAAAGGTGAACCATACTCTTATATATACCAAAACTACTCATTAATCCTAAAAATTCCATCAATTATACAATTAAATCTTAAAAGGGAAATTTTATACAAAATAAAATATTTTAAAATATTTTAAAATATGTGTGTATATATATATATATATATATATAATAAATTAAGCCTCATGAATAAAAACTGAAAAGATATGTACATATGAGCATAATAAATGTAAAAAGTTCATGATAAAACTACATCTATAACATAGTGTTAATCATAATTTATAGGCTCTATACTTGAGCTCTGGTTTGATACTGATATGATCATTTAATCCAGGATAAACTGTGGCATTCAGTTCTAATTGCCACTTAACCTCTGCCCTTAAAAGTTTATTGGTCCAGTCCCCACCTCTAACATCCTTTCCTCCCACTTCAAGAATACCAAACTGAAATTTATGGTCAGGAAATGTTTGAATATGTTTGGATAATACATTTTTCTCATCATTCCTAGAGATACTGTATAGATGTTCATATATCCTCCTACGTAACTTTCTTTCTGTTTTTCCTACATAATAATTTTTACAAAGTTGATACAAAGCTAAATAAACAACTCCTGGAGTGTTGCAAGTCCCTACACTAAGCGTCACCTCAATATTATAGGGTCCCAGCAGTAATGTAGGAGTTTTTAATATGTATTTGCAATAATCACAATTACCACATGTTGTAGTCCCCCTATTGTTATCTTTCCAAACTTTACCATGATTCTCAAATAAACTTTTTAAATTCCTATTAACTTTATAAGTAAAAGAGGGTTGATTACCAACTATAGACCATATTTCCTGGTTGAACTTGATTAATGAGTAGTTTTGGTATATATAAGAGTATGGTTCACCTTTTACTTTTGTTCTGATGAAGTCAACTGACGAAAGCGCTTAACTATTTTATGTCTGTATATTGCTAAAGTGTGGTTTGAGGTTGGAGGATATTGGCTACATGGTGTTTTCGTTTGGATTTTGGTTGGAGCTTCACCTTGGCACTATTTGGTTGAGTTGTGTTTTTTACAGTGCGGAGTAGCCTCCTTGACCTCACTATGGATACTAATGATCTGTCGCCTGTTTTCGAAGATGAATTTGACTCTGTTCCCTTTCCATGCGGTCAAATGGGCGAGGATAATAACGAAAGCTTGTTACAACTGATTTTGAATCTAACGAACAAAGTATCTGAACTTCAGGAAGCAGTGGTCCATTTGCAAAACCCTCCACTTCCTGTTTCCGGTGGCGAGAATGCACTTGCACAAAGGGAAGCAAGAGATGCTTCTCACGGTGCTGTTAGTAGACTTAATTTGAGTCAGCGTAATCCAGAAATGATCGATGTAACTAGAACAGCGAGTAATGGGAACTCTAACAAGGGTGGAAACTGTGGATTTAATCAAAACTACGATCGCTTGGGTGATTGGAAAAAGGCGGACTATGGTTTTTTTAAAAATGGTAATGCTGAAGTTACAGACACCTTGGACTCTAGGTTAGTATCACTTGAGTCTAAACTGTTTAAAGTTCATGGTTTACAGTGTGATAACGCGTATCTCAAGGAATGTATTGATAAAAAAAGAGTGCCGAAAGGATTGCACGTTTTTAAATTTCCAAATGGCTTAAAGAAGGGGCAACCAGAAGTGTGTGAATTGTTGGAAATGTTCGACAGGCATGGTATGGAACTGTTGGACTTTATTATCAAAATCAACAGTAAAAGGATAGATGAACTTTTAAAAGACATTGATGAATTTAACAATTGTATTTTGAATGATGTAAATTTTAACAAAATTAATTTTAGGTATAATAATATGTTTGATAAAGTGGAACATGATGTGGGTATTAATATTGATAGGAAAAAGAAAAAACTGCTCCGGGATGAATATGAATACAAACACGATATTGCATACCCTTTGCCTAAGGCATACTGTGATGGTGAGGACATTGTTGGGAATTCTCAGGTTAATGATGGAGTACCTAGAAGGCCAGTGCCTGGGGACAGACAGGGGGATGGGATTAATACATATGATTCAGAATTTCCCCCATTAAGAAGGTCTGCTAGACTACAACACAAAAATAGTTTTAGAGAGGACCAAGTTTTTTTAGGAGTTCAAGGTGCAGCGGGGAGGAAAAGCAGTTACAGAGGTCCACCCAGTTGGAAGAAGAACCATTACCCCTAGTTGTAGGTAGTGGGGTGGAAGTAGAGTCTGATGACTCGAGCTCTATAAGGTATGAATTTGATAGGTTATTGTGTACATACAACGGCTTCAAGATATTCAATTATGCTGGTATTAATATTAACAAAGATGTTTTTCACTTATTTATGAAAGGTATAAAATTTGTACCTTCTAACAAAGTGAGGGTTAGTGATACATTAACTGAGTTAAAACTCTTTGTAAGAAAACTAAACTTGGGCCTTTTATTTAAAGATTCTATTAGGGAAACACGTACAGAGGAAACAAGTTTTGGTTTAAAGAAGAGGAGTTGTTTCAACCCTCCTTTACACCCCTTGTTAAATACTTTTGAAAAAATATGTTGTCAGGAAATATATCAGATATCGAAAGAACATAAACCTAGGTTTTTTAACTTAACCATGATGGAGAAATCTGTTTTAAACCAATTTAGGAATAACACAAATTTAAGGTTTATGAAGCCTGACAAGGGTGGTGGTATGACTGTTGTTAACAAAATTGATTACAACAATAAGATTTTTTGTATGTTGCAAGACGAGAACAAATATGAATGTGTATCCAGAAATCAAATTAATATAGCTTGTAGTAAGATTAGGCTATTATTAGAAGATTCTTTATTTCAAGGGGTGATTAACGAAGAGGCTTATAATTTTTTACAGATTGAGAAACCTATTATTCCGATTGCTTTTGGGATACCTAAGACTCATAAAAATATTAGTGACCCTCCTTATAGGTTGATTATTGCTGGACAAAACAGTGTGACCTACCCCTTGGGGGTGCTTGTGGACCGCATGGTTAGGAAAAGTTTGTTGCCCATAGAACATATACTAATTGATTCATGGGATTTTTTAAAAAGAATTAAGGAGGAATATTATAGTGGAGAAGTATGTTTTTCCACTATAGATGTAGTGGATTTGTTTACTTCTATACCACATGACAAGGGTTTAGAGTTTTTTCATGAAGCATTGGTTGAAAGAACAAATTTAAATAACACCATGATTAATTTTATTATGGTGTTAATGGAAGTAATTTTAAAAAATAATTATTTTAGTTTTGAAGGTGAATTTTTTCGCCAAATAGCGGGTGTTGCAATGGGTAGCAGCTGCGCCCCCCCTTTTTGCCAACTTAGTCTTTTATAAATGGGAGACTAATTTTATTTTTGTAAGCCCATTTAGGGACAAGTGGTTGATTTATCTTAGGTTTTTGGATGACCTATTTATATTGTGGAAGCTTGATGGTTCTCATAAAAACTTTTTGGAATTTTTAAACACTAGATGTGAATATTTTAAATTTACAGGTGCTTGTGGGACCTCTAGTATAAATTATTTGGATGTACACTTATTTAAGGATTTTGCCAAAGGTTGTTTCCAGTCTTGTGTTTATAGGAAAGTTACTTTCTCTAATGATTATCTTGCCTTTACTAGCTGCCATCCCTACTATGTTAAGAGGAACATAGTTAAGGGACAAATGGTCTGTGGAGAAAGAATGTGTTCAAATAAAGATTTGGTGACATCCGAGATAGATAAGCTGGTTGATATGTTTACAGCTAGGGGTTACCCTAAGAAATTTGTAATGGATATTAAGGAACAAGTGGTTAGGGAATGGGGTTTGAGGTTCAAACCTTTACTCGGGACCACTGAAATTCCATCAGTAGAAGGTTGTAGTACTATTATTGATTACACCAAATCTATGGTGTTAACTGAGGGTGAAACATCTTCCCAAGTTAGGAATGTTATTATTAACAATTGGACAATTTTCAAGTCCAACCAGGAAATATGGTCTATAGTTGGTAATCAACCCTCTTTTACTTATAAAGTTAATAGGAATTTAAAAAGTTTATTTGAGAATCATGGTAAAGTTTGGAAAGATAACAATAGGGGGACTACAACATGTGGTAATTGTGATTATTGCAAATACATATTAAAAACTCCTACATTACTGCTGGGACCCTATAATATTGAGGTGACACTTAGTGTAGGGACTTGCAACACTCCAGGAGTTGTTTATTTAGCTTTGTGTCAACTTTGTAAAAATTATTATGTAGGAAAAACAGAAAGAAAGTTACGTAGGAGGATATATGAACATCTATACAGTATCTCTAGGAATGATGAGAAAAATGCATTATCCAAGCATATTCAAACATTTCCTGACCATAAATTTCAGTTTGGTATTCTTGAAGTGGTAGGAAAGGATGTTAGAGGTGGGGACTGGACCAATAAACTTTTAAGGGCAGAGGTTAAGTGGCAATTAGAACTGAATGCCACAGTTTATCCTGGATTAAATGATCATATCAGTATCAAACCAGAGCTCAAGTATAGAGCCTATAAATTATGATTAACACTATGTTATAGATGTAGTTTTATCATGAACTTTTTACATTTATTATGCTCATATGTACATATCTTTTCAGTTTTTATTCATGAGGCTTAATTTATTATATATATATATATATATATATATATATATATATATATATATATATATACATATTTTAAAATATTTTAAAATATTTTATTTTGTATAAAATTTCCCTTTTAAGATTTAATTGTATAATTGATGGAATTTTTAGGATTAATGAGTAGTTTTGGTATATATAAGAGTATGGTTCACCTTTTACTTTTGTTCTGATGAAGTCAACTGACGAAAGCGCTTAACTATTTTATGTCTATCTGCAAGCAGTAGTCAGAGAAAGCTCTAAGTTTCAAAGAGATCAGACTTCAAAGATGAATGGAGAGAAAGCACAACTTTTCAAGGAAAATAATCAAGGCTCTAGCACCTCAAGAAGAAGAGGAAGTAGGTGGAGTTGAAGAAGAATGGCAGCTTCTCAAAGCAGCTTGTGTGAGGACTGCATAACAGATATGCGGCCAAGCCAGGTAAGGAAATAATGTAAATAAGAAAAACTGGTGGTGGAATGCAAAAGTCCAGGAAGTCATCAAAAGAAAGGAGAGCAGGAAAAAGACTGAGATAAAAGACAGACCAGGCTAGGAAGGAATCTATTTGGCTAACAAAGAGGCTAAGAAAGGAGTTGTAATAACAATGAACAAGGCATCAGAGGCACTGTACCAGCTTTTGGAAAGTGACTAAGTAGATGGCACAAACTATATCAGGTTGCAAGGCCCTTGTGTTCATTAGCCTGCTACACACCTAAATAAAAATCTGCCCAAGCAACAGAGACCTCCAAAGCAGAAACGCAAGCTACCCCCCCCCAACACAACCCAAATGATACATAGCTCACAAACTCAGTGTGCCACCCAACCACAGCCCATAAGGCATAACAACGTACCCAACACTCTAGTCATAGTTGACTCTATAGTCAGGCACACTGATGTTCCACTTACCAGGCTAAACAAGGAGAAAGTTACTGTCATCTGCTTGTCAGGTACCAGGATCTGCCACATAACGCGCGCACTCAGATCACTACACACTCAGATCACTACACAACAAGTACAACTATGACTCTGTCATTGTCCATGTTGGTGTGAATGACCTGAGACATACCTTCCTGGACTACATGAAAAGAGACATGGAGGAACTCTCCGATCTTGTAGCCCAGGCAGGTATGACCCTAGCCCTGAGTAGCATCCTGCCATCATCTGGAATGATACCACAGTACATAGGCAAAATGATTGACTTCAAAAATTGGCTAAGGTTCTGGTGTCATTCTAAGGGGATCCAGTATCTGTCTGCCTGGGATGACATAATCGACAGACCACGATGCTTTGCCAGAGATGGCCTGCACCTATCGCCCGTGGGATTCTGGATACTGGGTAAGGCTCTTGCCACCCCTAGAGTGCCTTTTTTAGGCAAGGTTCAAATGATAAATTCACCACCGTAACAGGTACAAGCAAGCAAAATCTGAGGGTAATGCTACTCAGTGCTAGAAGTCTAAACCTCAAAATGCACTCACTCGAGGCACTCTTTAAAATGGAGAACATCAACATCTGTGCAGTGACAGAGACCTGGTTCAAGGCTCCAGAGAGCACTCCTGCATTACCAGGCTATAATTCATACCACACCTTTTGGCCACCTAACCTGGACCAAAACACTAAAGGCGGAGGTGTGTCCATATTCATTAAGGATATCCACACCTCCAGGCTAGTTGCTCAGCACAATGCATCCGAGATTATCCAAGTGCAACTAACTCTGGGCAAGACCGCAATCCAAATTGTAGCTTGCTACAGATCCCCCACCATGTCCAAGGATTCCCGCTCCTCATTTCTTGATACACTGGAAAATATTAGGGTACAACCCAACACCCTAATAATGGCCAATTTCAACTACCCACCATTAACTGGTAAAACTACTCTTGTAACAACTCTTTTGCTCAACGTTTTCTGGAATTCATAAATTCCAATGCCTTGGATCAACTTATCCACACCCCCACCAGGGGCAGCAATATCCTACACCTGGACATTACCAGCATGGATGACCAGTGTTCCACACCAGAGTTCAATTCCTTGTTGGTCAGATCCGACCACAAGTTAATTACCCTAGACATCCACATGCCGCCCCCACCCCTCATTAGGGAAACCACCGTAAAAAATTTCTCCAAAGCCAACTTCACACTTCTTAAGACAGAAGTGGCAAACTTCACGACAACCATCCAGACGGGCAATAGAGGTATGATTGCTGAATCCTACACAAATGCACTTTATAAGCACTTTCACGAGTGCATGGATCATGCTATCCCTAACAGAACCAAGATGCTCTCCTCCAAAAAAAGGAAGTCAATCTGGTGGTTTCCTGTCATAAACAAACTCTACAACAGAAGAAAGAAACTGTTGCAAAAAACAGTAAAATCCCATGATTGGAGGAACTCCCTAGTCAGCCTCAGTAAGAAGCTGAGATCCCTCATAAAATCCTCCAAAACTAGTTATGAAAACAAAACTGCCACTGTTTCTAAAGACAACCACAAAACATTCTATAGCTATGTCAAGAATCTCAATGGCAACACTCTGATCTGCTCTGAGTTACAGCACACTTGCACTCAATATACAGAACCAACTGATATTGCCAACATCCTGGCAGATAGGTTCAGTGCTAACTTTACTCCCCTCTCACCCCCTAAATGGCCCATCTCTGTATCGGAAGAATGCAAAGTTCCTGTAATCATGGCCGCACAGGTAAAAACCACACTCTCCAAAGCCAAGAACACAGCATCCATGGGACCTGACAACATCCCAAACTGTGTTCTACATGAACTACAGAATGAACTGGCACCCCACCTAAGTACCATGTTCAGTCTTAGCCTCACCTCAGGCTTTGTGCCCACTGAATGGTGCACAGCAACGGTTATCCCACTCCACAAAGGGGGATCCACCACTGATCCTGGGAACTACTGCCCCATTAGCCTGATGAGCCTGGTCTGCAAGGCCATGGAACGTATCATCATGGAACTTCTAAACAACGACATTGGTAATCTCCAAACTCTGGACCCCACCCAGATCGGGTTTGTAAAAGGCAGATCATGTCTCCTAAACCTGATAGACTTCTTTGAAGCAGTCACCAAAGCCATAGATAAGGGTAAGGTGGTTCACACAGCCTATCTAGATCTCGCCAAGGCTTTCAACACCATCCCCCACTCTGGAATTGTAGATAAACTCAGTAAACTAGGTGTAAATCCCTATGTCACAAGATGAGTTGCCAACTGGCTCACTGACAGAACCCACACTGTGAAAGTAGCAGACTCCAAATCCGACTTCAGACCAGTGACAAGTGGAGTACCACAGGGTTCAGTCTTGGATCCTCTCCTGTTTGATATCTACTTCTCTGAAGTACAGGCTAACACAGAAGGTCTTTGGCTAATGAAGTTCGCAGATGACTGCAAACTAGGAGCCATAATCAAAATTCCTAACTATGTGGACATCCTACAAAAGGGCCTCACTGAGACAGATGCCTGGTGTCAAAGCCATGGCCTCAAGCTCAATGCCCAAAAGTGCATAGTCATCCCTTTTGGTAAAAACTCTTTACCCATGAACTACCACATAGGCGGTAGTCTACTTGACACTGAAAGTATGATAAGAGACCTTCGGACACAAGTGGACAGTAGTCTCTCCTTTGATCATCACATCACCACAGTAGTCAGGAAATCCTTCTACATGGCACACCTCATCACAAAAGGTTTCTCATTCAGGAAAAAAGAGGTAATTTTTCCCCTCTACTCATCACTCATTAGACGCATTATAGAGTACAGTGCCCCTTTTGGTATGTACCTCACAAGACATCTACAACAACTGGAAAGGCTGCAGAAATACCTTACAAAGAGGATTACTGGCCTCAAACAGATGCCCTACGCAGACCGTCTCAAAAAACTCCAGCTTTACTTTGTTGCATATCGCCTACTCAGAGGCGATCTCTGCCTAACATAATATGCTATGTCAAACCCAGAGCAGTTGGACATGCTCCACTTAAAGAAATCCCAATGCCTCCGAGCTACACACTCTAGGGACCTAAACCTTGTCACCACAATAAACAGAACATGCTGGAGGGATAGATTCCTGTCCCAGGGACTTCCCATACTCTGGAACAAACTACCGATCTATATCAAACAAAGCTCTTCATTAGCACTCTTCAAGAAAAATCTTGATGATTGGATGGGAAATGGGAAATTCACCCCAGGGATCACTTCTATGGCTCTGCTCGACAGAGGCACAGAAAAATAATTTTCTTGGGTGGCAAAAGCCAGGGTACCTTTTTGGCTAGGCTTATATAGGCCCTAGGGCCAATAGCCTAGTACCTACCTATGAACCTATGTTGCTGGCATCCCTTATGAAGGATGTCTGACTATCTTCTTTAGCTTTCAGTCTTTGCCTTATAACCTGATGTCTACTTAATCACTTTCACTGTTCAAGGAATTAATCAGGGCTCTAGCACCTCACGAAGAAGAGAAAATCAGTAGAGCTGAAGAAGAATGCCAATGCCTCAAAACAGCTTGTGTAAGGACTACGGAACAGATATGTGGCCAAGCCAGGTATGGAAATAAGATAAATAAGAAAAACTGGTGATGGATTGCAAAAGTCCAGGAAGTCATCAAAAGAAAGCAGTGCAGGAGAAAGTAAGAGATAGAAAAGATGGACCAGACTGGGAAGGATTACAGTTTGGCTAACAAAGAGGCTAAGAAAGGAGTTGCAATAGCAACAAACAAGGCATTAGAGGCACTCTAACAGCTTTTGGAAAGTGACTAAGTTGATGGCACAAACTATACAGGTTGCAATGCCAAGAAAGAAGGAAAGATAAAGAAGATATTCAGACACCCTTCATAAGGGATGCCAGCAACATAGGTTCATAGGTGTGTACAAGGCTAAAGACCACAAGGGTCTTTTTTAGCCCAACCATGCATCTCAAATCTCGGACAAGTTCTGGTACCCGAGATAAGTGTAAGCAGGGGCTTGGGAGATGAAACCTTTACAAGCAGGAGCCTGGGAGATGAACCATTTACAGGCTACCTGTGTTCATTAGAGACACGAGTGCCAAACCAGGGATGAATTTCCTTTTCTCCATCCAATTGCCCAAGTTACACTTGAATTGGGTTATGGAGGAACTCTGACCTACATAGATGGGGAGCCTGTTTCAGAGAAGGAGCAGTCTCTGGGATACATACCTGTCTCTCTGGCACGTCCTATTTATATCACAGACAAGATTTAAATCTTTAGAACTGGTACTTCTGGTGCTGTTTGTTTTGGAGATGTGCAGTAGGTCAGTCAAGGTGGGGTCTGACAATGTCTTTCTGTACCAGGCATAGATCTCCCTTCAGCAGCCTGTAGGAAACAGAATACAGTGATAGGGCCTTGAGGCAGTCTGCATAAGACATGTTACTTATCCCCTGTATTCTTATAGTCCAGAACCTCTATGGATGTTCCAGTTGTTGGATGTGCTTGGTTAGTTACATAGCAAAGGGGGCATTGTACTCAAACATAGGTCTGATGAATGCTGGATACAATGGAACAATGACCTCCTTGGACCTTGATGCCATACCTTTGTTTATAAGTTATAGAATAGAATGATATTCCCACTACTGTGGGCACATGATTGTCAAAGGCTAGATTACTTTCCATTTGTGTTCCTAAGTCCCCTGACTACTGGGTCAGTTGTTAAGGGTGTGTTGTCAATAAGATAGTTACCAGGGGTGGATGACTGTTATGCAATTCTTGGCATTTAGTATTAGTCCATGGCTCTGACACCAGTTTTGTCTGTGTCAGCTCTTCCTAGAGAAGATTTGTGTCAGTGGGAGATTCTATGACTGCTCCTAATGTGCAGTCATCTGCAAATTTAATCACAGAGGCCATTGACATTGGCTTTGCCTTCAGAGAAGTAAATGCCAGAAAGGAGCGGTCCTAAGACCGATCCCTGAGGGACTCTGCTTGTGACTCTCATCTTTGTAGAGGTGGACTCCCCAATTTTAACTTCCTAGGTCCTGTTTGTGAGCCAGCTGGCAATATACCAGGTGACATAAGGATTTATACCCAACCTCTTGAGTTTGTCAAAAATGCCTGACTGGGGTATTTGGTCATATGCCTTGGCCAGGTTAAAGTAGACAGTTTGAATCATTATGCCGTCATCCATTGCTTTGGCGACTTTCTCAAAGAAGTCCACCAGGCTGAGTAGGCATGACCTGCCCTTGACGAAAACAAACTGGAGTCCAGTGTCTGGAGGTTTCCTGCATCATTATTGATCATTTTCATGTTAATTCTTTCCAAGGCTTTGTATATGCGAGTAGTGAGACTTGTGTGTCTGTAGTTTCCAGGGTCTGTAGATGACCCACTTTTGTGCAGAAGGATGACTGTTGCTACTCTACATTCATGAGGCGTATGAAGCCTGTTTGTAGGCTACAGTTAACTAGCAATTCCTGAAGGCCTGATGTTTCATGCTATTTAGAATTAATTCTGGGATATTGTCTTGGCCTATGGATGTAGTGATCTTGACCATAGAGAAAACATTAAGGATCTGTTCCCTAGTGATACTAAGGGGAGTTGTATTTGCTGGTATTTCCTGAAAGGAGGTTGAGGGGAGAGAGGGGTAAAGTTGGAGCTGAATTTGTCAGCCAGTAAGTTTGATATATTTTCTGGCTCAGTATAGGTGGCTTCATTAACAATGAGCTCTACACACACTTGTGTATTGCCTTTGAGGTTGCAGACATAGCTAAAGAATGCCTTATTGTTGACCTTGGCCAAGGAGACAACATTTACTTCAAATGTGGCTTTGCTAGACTTTATTTGTCCTCTGAGTTTTGTTTAGTTTGATAGTGCTTTTATCCTGCTCGTTGCTATGCCTCCTACTTTTTCCATGATAGTCTTCCTTCTATTATACAGCCTGTTGATGTGATTCCACCAAGGTGGCTTGTTTTTTGAGTTAGATCAGTGCTTCCTCCTTGTGGGTACAGCTGCCTCATGCAGCAATTAACCTGCTTGTATAAGGTTTCTCTGAACAGTTGTGTGTAGGCAGCAGTGTTCTTAGGCTTTATGGGCACTTGAAATTTTGCCAGGTTATCACATAATAATAAGAAGTTAGTCTTAGAGTAGTTCCTGAACATTCCAGAGTTAGCTAGGGTTCCTTGTGTTATTTTTACTTCAAAGGAGACCATTATGTGGTCTGACCTTACCAGAGAGGACATTAACTAAAGGTGTAGCACTCTGCCATATTAGTGAGGACCAGATAAAATATGTTTGCACCCCTGGTTGATGTATTGACAATCTGGTGCAGGGAGTTTGCGTTTACAAAATCCTTGAATATCTGTGCCTGTATGTTTGGAGTCATATGGTATATGATTTCCAGTTAATAGTAGGGTAATTAAATTGGCCCATAAGTGTGGTATTGGGTTGGATGGTGAGTGTTTCCATTAAGTTTAAATAAATGTTATAGGTCTCCTGGGTCATAGAGAGGGACCTATAGCTTGCAAGGAAGTGGTATGGGAATTTGCTTATGATGATTTGAATGTGGAGAAGCTAAAGTGCATATTCCTGTTTGACCAGCCTTGAGGTATATTTATTTTTTATGTAAACTGAGACACCTCCACCTTCAGTCCCTGTCTGTGTAGTAGCTGGTCTAAATGTGTGGAAGGCATTATAGCATTGCACTGCCAGTGTGCTCTCCGTGGCTTTAAACCATGTCTCAGTGACTGCACAGATGTCTGCATCCTCTAGGGTAAGGAGTGCTTGTAGGGAGTGGAGTTTTTTGTTTAGACTCCTAGCACTGAACAGTAATACCTTTCAATTTTCTTTCTTTTGGTTTGCTCTGTCAGAAGTACTTTCAGTTTGGCACCATCTAAAAAAGGCACTCTGGGGGAGGATAATGTTTTAGCTAATATTCAAAAGCCTAGAGGGGACAGGTGTAGACCATACCTGGCAACACAGTGTGGTCTGTTGACCATCTCCTTCCCTGCTAACAAATATTGCACCCCTTAGAAAGACACCAGAAATTAAGCAGTCTATTAAAATCAGACATTTTCTGTTCCCATTGTGGCACCATCTTTGGAGAAGGTAAAATGTTGCACAGTGCTAGGCTTATACCATTCTGTGACACATATTCAGAGAGTTCCATATTTCTATTCATATAGTCCATGGAGGTATGGCTCAGGTCATTTACATCCACATGAATTTTGAGTGCATCATACTGGTATTTGTGGTCCAGTGACATGAGTGCATGAGTAATGTGGTGGACCTTGGCCCATGATAAGCAATTAAGTGTGACTTTCTCCTTACTTAGCTTAGTGAGAGGGACATCAGTTTGTCTAACAGTGGAGTCTCCAATGACCTGAATGTTGAAATGTTTGGTGGCTTGCCATATTGGCTTATAAGTATTGACTCCATGAAATGTGGCTGTACGTGCTGATGTGGGTGTTGTTTTGAAAGAGTGCATTCGGGGCTGCTGAGGTTGTTATGTGTACTTTGTTTACAAGGTCTTTGGGATTTAGGAAGGTTACATTTAAGTTATGTCTCAGTATATGTGGGTCTATGTCTGCTTTGAACTGTGTGTGATGGGTTCAGCTTGTGTAGTACTGACAAAGTGATTGACATTAATAATGCTTTTATGGAAGAGCTGTGCCTCCAGTGACATTGTCTAACTTCATCTCTTGCATATCATATCAGTTTGTTTGAGAATTAACTCGTCAGTAAACATGAGGCAGTTTCTACATTGCCTCTGGATACCCATGCCTATCAAGCTGGTAACGGAGATTGTGCGAAATCATAGCAACAGGCCCTTTTTATTGATTAGATGGTTACAGTGCCGGTCCAAAGCCCGGATAAACAAGGAGGGTTGTGTCAGGAAGGGCATCTGACATAAAACTTTGCCAAATAATTCATGCGGACACCAGTAAATATTTACATGACGGATAGGTCGAGGCCCAGGTTAACAACGACTGCCACCAGTACTGTTAGCCAACAGGGTGCTGGCAGAAATTGGGCTACTGCTGGCCGAAGGAGGAGAAGAGGTGGAAGGCATGGCTGAAGGCAGGAAGAGAAAAGAAAGGCTAGGACTGTGGTAGTGAGGGTCAGAACTTCGAATGTTGGCAGTATGACTGGTGTATAGAGAGAGAGTTAGCCGATATGATGGACAGAAGGAAGGTTGGTATATCATGTGTGCAAGAGACCATATGGAAGGGGAGTAAGGCTAGGTATATCGGAGGTGGGTTCAAATTGTTTTATCATGGTGTGGGTATGAGGAGAAATGGCGTAGGAGTTATCCTGAAGAAACAGTATGCTAAGAGTGTTTTGGAGGTGAAAAGAGTGTTGGATAGAGTGATGTTTATGAAGCTGGAAATTGATGGTGTAGTGATGAATGTTGTTAGTGCATATGTTCCACAAGTTGGGTGTGCGATGGATGAGAAAGAAAAATTTTGGAGTGAGTTGGATGAAGTGGTGATGACTGTACCCAAGGGTGAGAGAGTGGTGATTGGAGCAGATTTCAATGGGCATGTTGGTGAAGGGAACAGAGGGGATGAGGAAGTGATGGGTAGGTATGGTGTTAAACAAAGGAATGCAAAAGGTCAAATGGTAGAGGATTTTGCAAAAAGGATGGACATGGCTGTGGGGAATACGTATTTTAACAAGAGGGAGGAGCATAGGGTGACATACAAGAGTGGAGGAAGATACACACAGGTGGATTATATCTTATGTAGGAGGGCCAGTTTGAAGGAGATTGGAGACTGTAAAGTGGTGACCAGAGAAAGTGTACATGTTCATCGTGTTACACTGCTGCAGTCATTACACTTGGGTTATCCTGCCGTCAGGTGGTCCCACAGTCGGCCTGAATTCCAAAGTGTTGGTCCGGCGTCGGTTGCTGTCACTTTTTCCCTGACGTCAGTGTGCCAGGGGTATATAAGATGCATCTGATGCCATTTTCTTCAGTCTTTCTTGCCGCGCGGTGGCCGAAGCAGAAGCAGTTCGCAAGTGCCGGTTGGCCAACTCCTGAGATTTTCGAAGCCGAATTTCAGATCCAAAGTCTTCAATAAAGCTAAGTACCCCGTTGGGGAAACTTTTTTCTTGCCTCAGACCGATGTCAGAAAAAGTTAATAATTGTATTTCCTGTGGGAAGCAAATACCTCATAAGGACTTCCACTCTTACTGTATTCCATGCCTAGGCCCTGATCACGACGTCACTAGTTGTCGGTTTTGTGCTAGATTTAACAAACGCACTATAAAAAGACGTTTTGATTTTGCTTTGCACTACTTTGGCCGAAGGTTCAATTATACGATGCCGTTGGATCAGCCGACGACCTCAATACCGAAAAAACGCAAAGACAAGGATAAAGACAGGCATCTGAGGTCCAAAACCGATGACAAAACCTCTTCTAGGCCAATCGCCGGTTCGCCAGTTCTCAGTGAGGTGCTTTTGCAGCCCCTGACACCCGCTACCTCAAAGCCACAGGCCACTTCCGACTCCAACGTGGAGACATCTAGGCATCTGGAGACTCAAGGTATTGGGCCTACGGAAACCAATCCCTCAGATTGGTCCGGAGCCGCTGAGCAGGCATCGGCTTCTGAGGGTGTTTTCAGACTTTCACAACTCACCATTAAAACAACAGCCAAGACAAAGGTACCATTAAAGACAAAGAAACAAGTACAGCATTCTCCTGGACAGTCCTCTATGCCTAAGAAACAGATGCTTAAATGGCCGAAGACCTCATTACTCTAATCAGGGGTTCCCATCCCCCTCTTGAGAAAAGGCCTAGGCATGATACAGACTATGACTCCTCTGATCAGGTTTCCATTTCCTCTGATTCCTCTTCACACCAGGGATACTCTCTACCTCCCTATGTGGACTCTGATGCTGAATAATCTATCCCTTCAGCCTCTCCCCCTGAGGATTATTCGTTTGGAGAAACTTTACATACCATGAGGGAGCATTTCCATTGGGAAAGCCAGGATTACTCAGAATCCAAGAAAAGGCTCAGGGATTTCCTCTTATTGCCTCAACACAGGCCCCTGGCTATTCCACCTATGCTAGGTATTGTGGATGATGTGTTCTCTGAATCCAGTTTATCTCCTGACTCTTTGCCCCCTGCTCCAGCCAAGCCAGATAGGTATTATAGAGTCCCCGACTCTCACAAGTTCCTTTACAAAAACTCTTCTGCTGATCCAGAAACTATTTCCCAGGGTCCAAAAGGGGTTAAGGCTTCCATTGCAAAAAATCCAGTACCCTCTGATAGAGATTCCAGAGCTTTGGATAGATGGGGGAAGAAAGTATACACTTCTGCAACTTTAGCAGTAAGAGCTTTAAATTGCCAGTTTCACATGCTTAAGTACCAACAATATTTAATGGCTCAGTTAAAACAGAAAATTCTTGCAAGCACAGAAGCTCCTGATTGTAAAGAAATGCAGGATTTATTGCATGCAGTGAACAGGTGGGAAAACATACTCTGCAATGTGGTTTTGATTCTTTAGAGGCTTCTTGTAGAGCCGCAGTTACAGGTTCTGTAATTCGAAGGCATGTTTGGTTAAAAGGACAAAGTTTACCTGATCATGTTAAGGCAAAATTATTGGATGCTCCTTTACAGCATGATACTTTGTTTGTTGTTAAGGCAGAAGAGGTGTTAAAGAAAATGGAGGATAAAGCTAAATCTATGCAAACAGTCAAGGATTTCTTACAGGTACAGCCACCTCGGTTTAGCAGAAATTGGCCAACAAAGAATTGGTCCTTTCTAGTGTCAGACAGGCCACAGAGAGGCAGATAAAGACACCCAAGAGGTAGATCTCAACCCCAAGGCTCAAACAGGCAATGACAGTGGGGCACCTCAACCCCAAAAGGTGGTGAGGACAAGTCCCAACCTTACAGGAAACAGTCACAATGACTTTCCCCTTCGTATGCCAAGCACGTCCCTTTTGGAAGCCCCTTAGGGGGAAAACTAGGACTTTTTTCTCAAAACTGGCAAACAATCTCCCAAGACAAAAGGGTCCTGAGTATTGTGTCTCAAGGTTACAGATTCCACTTTCATACTTTACCAAGGCTAAAAGGAATGCCAGACCTGCCACAAAATCAATGGGCAGAGGCACAGAAACAAATTTCAGCCCTCATGGACATGAGAGCTATTCAAAAAGTACCACAACAGGAACAAGGACAAGAATTTTACTCAAGACTCTTCTTGGTCCCCAGAAAGGACAAGGCCCGGAGGCCCATACTAGACCTTTCAATTCTGAATACCTACCTGGATATTCCGAAATTCAGAATGTTGACATTACAGCAGCTTCTACCCATGCTGGGCAAGAGGGCTTGGCTTGTTACTCTGGACTTCAAAGAGGCATACCTGCATGTCCCTATCAGACACTACCAATTCTCTGCACTGCCCTTTGGCTTATCTACTGCACCCAGGGTTTTCACAAAGTGCCTGGCACCAGTAATTGCATTTTGCAGACAAAAAGGAATTCAAATATATCCATATCTGGACGACTGCCTCATTCAAGCGGAGACAAAGGACATTCTTCTACAGCATCTGGCGTTTGTAAAAAGGTTGCTAATTTCTCTAGGGTACACAGTAAATGAAAAGAAGTCAAAACTAGTGCCCTCGCAACAGATTGTATTCCTGGGTGCCAGCTTAAATACAACGGCCCAGATGGCTTTCCTCACGCCAGACAAACAAGTTCAACTAACTCAATATTTTCAATTTCTGGCAAGAAAGTCCCATCTCCCAGCAAAAAAAATTCTGCAGGCCCTGGGATTCATGGCATCCTGCATACTGCTAATACCTTATGCCAGACTGCATATGAGGAAGTTACAGTGGTACCTGAAAAGTGTTTGGACTCAACACTCCCACAGTTTAGAAGCAGTAATCCCAATGATTCCCTGCCTACAACAGGAGTTTCAATGGTGGGCACAGGCATGTCACCTAAACAAGGGTCAGCCTTTCACCCAACCCACAGCCAGGCAAACTCTAACAACAGATGCTTCGGATTATGCCTGGGGAGCACACATGGCAGGAAAATGCATTCAGGGCAAGTGGACCACAGACCAGATGCATCTTCACATCAATCAAAAAGAGATGTTGGCTGTTCGAAATGCCCTAACAGCCTTCAAGAACCTTCTGCATCCAGGACAATTACTACTAAAGACAGACAACACCACAGGAATGTGGTACATAAACAAGCAAGGGGGCACGCATTCTTATTCCCTATGCAGGCAAGCCATGACCTTGTGGAACACAGCTCTAATGTATCAAGTTCACCTACAAGCAGAATTCCTGCCAGGAAAGAAAAATACTCTGGCAGACGATCTAAGCAGAAATATCATGGACCCTCACGAATGGAAATTGAATCCACAAATCTTCAGCATGGTAACACAAAAGTGGGAATGCCCAGACATAGATCTTTTTGCATCCCCACTGAATTGCCAACTACAAAAATTCTGCACAAGGACTTATCACAAAAAAGCATGGAAAGTGGATGCTCTTCTGTTCAGCTGGAAAAACCTAAAAGTGTATGCCTTCCCGCCACTGCCTCTCCTTTCAAAGGTACTCCTAAAAGCCAGACAAGAAAAACCACAGATGATCCTGATTGCTCCAGACTGGCCACGCCAGCACTTGTACGCTATCTCAAGGAACTTGGCTCAAGGCCCACCATGGATTTTGCCTCAAATTCCACACCTTCTGACTCAACAAAACAATCAGATCCTGCACGGTCAGCTCAAAACCCTAAACCTGGCTGCATGGCAGATACATTAGTCAAACGGACAACACCTCTCTCTAAAACTCTTATGGATGTCATTCTGGAGGCCAGGAGGCCTAGCACCAGGAAAGCTTACTCAGAAAAATGGGAAGAGATTCTGCGCCTGGAACCAGGCTCAAAGCCTTGACCCTCTTGTTCCAAACATTCCTCAGATTTTACAATACTTAACTGAGATGCTGGGCAGAGGCCTATCCTTCTCATCAATTAAGATCCACACCTCTGCCATTTCAGCACATTACAACACGGATCCTTCTTTATTCTCTCATCCCTTGCTAAAGCAGTACCTCAGAGGGGGATAAAAACATAAGACCACCCCGGAGAGCACCAACACCAACTTGGGACCTCAATTTCGTTTTGGAAAAACTGACCCTACCACCTTTTGAGCCAGCCAATACAGCCGATCTAAAATTTTTATCATGGAAAACAGCTCTGCTCCTGGCAGTAACTTCACCACGAAGAGTCTCAGAGCTACAAGCATTAATGGCAGTGGAACCTTTTATAATTTTTCATCAGGACAGGGTATCTTTAAGAACAAACCCTACCTTTATGCCAAAGGTGGTATCTAGTGTGGCTCTTAACCAAACCATCCATTTGCCAACTTTTTATCCAAACCCCAGAATAAAGGGGAGAAACTTCTGCATTCTTTTGACATACACAGGCAGCTATGCTTCTACTTGGACAAAACAAAGGCTTTCAGGAAAACTGAGCAACTGTTTGTAGCATATGCTGCAGGATCACAGGGCAAGGCTATCTCAAAGCAGACTATATCCAAATGGATAGGACACTGTATTCAGTACTGCTACACACAGCATGGAAAATCAGTCCCAAATAACATTAGGCCACATTCCACCAAGGCAACAGCCACTTCAACAGCCTTTCTCAGAGGAGTACCTACCAAGGAAATTTTGGAGGCGGCAACTTGGAGTTCAGTGCACACCTTTACCAAGCATTACCACCTGCCTCTTTACTCTAAATCCAGAGCAGGATTTGCCACTGCAGTTCTGCAGGACCTCATAGCCAATCCTAACTCGTTATAGACCAGCCACCCAACCTCAGCTTTGGGATTCTACCCAAGTGTAATGACTGCAGCAGTGTAACACGATGAACATAGTACAGTTTTGTACCTACCATAAATGTAGATGTTCGAGTATTCACACTGCTGCAGTCCAGGTTACCCTCCCTCCATCTCCTCTGAAATAGCTGGGCTTATCTATACCTTTCTATCCTATACAACCTTTGGGGTGTATTTGCTGGTAACTGAAGGTATTGTTTTTATTGTATATTTTTGATTAGCAATATGTATTGCGTACATACTTGGGGGCACCTGACATATGGGGCAAGACAAACTGAAGAAAATAGCATCGGATGCATCTTGTATACCCCTGGTGCCCTGACTTCAGGGAAGAAGCGACAGCAACCGACACCGGACCAAGACTTTGGAATTCAGGCCGACTGCGGGACCGCTGACGACAGGATAACCCAAGTGTAATGACTGCAGCAGTGTGAACACTCGAACATCTACATTTATGGTAGGTACAAAACTGTACTTTAGGCAGCATAGGATGGTGGTTTGTAGGATGACGTTGGTGATCAAGAAGAGGAGGAGGAGTGTGAGGGCAGCACCAACGATCAAATGGTGGAAATTGAAAAAGGGTAATTGTAGCTGGAGTTCAGGGATGAGTTAAGACAGGCACTGGGTGGCAGTGAAGAGTTACCAAATAGTTGGGTAACTACAGCAGAGCTAGTAAGGGAGACGGCTAGAAAGATGCTTGGTATGATATCTGGACAGAGGAAGGACGGCAAGGAGACATGGTGGTGGAATGAGGAAGTACAGGAGAGTATACAGAGAAAGAGGTTGGCAAAGAAGAAGTGGGATTGTCAGAGAGATGAAGAAAGTAGACAGGAGGTTGAGATGAGGTGCATGGCAAAGAGAGAGGTGGTGAAGGCTAAGGATAAGGCCTATGAAGAGTTGTATGAAAGGTTGGACACTAAGGAGGGAGAAAAGGACCTGTACTGATTGGCTAGACAGAGGGACCGAGTTAGGAAAGATGTGCAGCAGGTAAAGGTGATAAAGGATAATGAGGGAAACATACTCATAAGCAAGGAGAGTGTGTTGAGGAGATGGAAAGAGTACTTTGAGGAGTTGATGAATGAAGAGAATGAGAGGGAGAGAAGGTTGGCTGATGTAGGGATAGTGAATCATGAAGTACAATGGATTAGCAAGGAGGAAGTAAGGATAGCTATGAAGAGAATGAAGAACGGAAAGGCTGTTGGTCCAGATGACATGCCTGTGGAAGCATGGAGGTGTTTAGGTGAAATGGCAGTGCAGTTTTTAACCAGATTGTTTAATGAAATCATGGAAAGTGTGAGGATGCCTGAGGAATGGAGGAAAAAGTGTTTTGGTACCGATTTTTAAGAATAAGGGTAATGTGCACAGCTGTGGTAACTACAGAGGTTTTAAAATGATCAGTCACAGCATGAAGTCATGGGGAAGAGTAGTTGAAGCCAGGTTAAGAAGGGACGTGATGATTAGTGATCAGCAGTATGGTTTCATGCCGGGAAGGAGCACTACAGATGCGATGTTTGCTCTGAGAGTGTTGATGGAGAAGTACAGAGAAGGTCAGAAGGAGTTGCATTGGGTTTTTGTAGATTTAGAGAAAGCATATGACAGGGTGCCTAGAGAGGAGTTGTGGTATTGTATGAGGAAGTCAGCAGTGTCAGAGAATGTAAGAGTGGTACAGGATATCTACGAGGGTAGTGTGACAGCGGTGAGGTCTGCGGTGGGAGTGATGGATGCGTTTAAGGTGGAGGTGGGACTACATCAGGGATCCGCTCTGAGCCCTTTCTTATTTGCTGTGGTGATGGACAGGTTGACAGACGAGTTCAGACAGGAGTCTCCATGGACTGATGTTTGCAGATGACATTGTGATCTATAGTGAGAGTAGGGAACAGGTGGAGGAGACCCTGGAGAGATGGAGATATGCTCTAGATAGAAGAGGAATGAAGGTCTGCAGGACTAAGAATATATGTGTGTGAATGAGAGGGAGGATAGAGGAATGGTGAGGATGCAAGGAGTAGAGGTGGCGAAGGTGGATGAGTTTAAATACTTGGCATCAATAGTTCAGAGTAATGGTGAGTGTGGAAGAGAGGTGAAGAAGAGAGTACAGTCAGGATGGAGTGGGTGGAGAAGAGTGTCAGGAGTGATTTGTGACAGACGAGTACCAGTAAGAGTGAAAGGGAAGGTCTACAAGAGGGTAGTGAGACCAGCTATGTTATATGGGTTGGAGACAGTGGCACTGACAAAAAGGCAGGAGTTTGAGCTGGATGTGGAAGAGTTAAAGATGTTAAGAGTTGCATTGGGTGTGACGAGGGTGGACAGGATTAGGAATAACTATATTAGAGGGTCAGCCCAGGTTGGAAGGTTTGGAGACAAAGCCAGAGAGGCAAGATTACGTTGGTTTGGACATGTGCTGAGGAGGGATGCTGAGTATATTGGGAAAAAGATGCTAAGGATGAAGCTACCAGGTAACAGGAAAAGAGGAAGGCCTAAGATAAGGTTTATGGATGTGGTGAGAGAGGACATGCAGGTGGTTGGTGTGGCAGAGCAAGATGCAGAGGACAGGAAGAAATGGAAACAGATGATCTGCTGTGGTGACCCCTAACGGGAACAGCCAAAAGAAAATGATGATGTTATAGTGAGAATATAAAGTAATGTCACAAGTATCTGGTTTGCATCTCTTGGGGGCAGTGCTTGGCACTGCAAACTAGTTGCCCTGTTGCAACTAGGTATTGGTGAAATTTTCAAAGGTGCTTTTACAGGAAAAATGTCAGCTCAAGGTGTTTGCATCTATACAGGATATATATGCAGGACACTGCCAAACACTCAAGGAGAAACTAATGAGTAGATGCTTATGATTTATGAATAAAGCATTTAGGGACATATTGTAAAGCTGTATTAGACAGCAGCTAATCAGGTAGTACTTACTGAAAAGAAAGAATTAACTTGTCAAGAATGATGAAAAGAGGGGATTCTCCTGATTGACTACTACTGCATGGCTACTATTAGTGCTGGTCTCACCACAGCCTCACACCGTTGGGACACAATGATCCTTTGCTTCTTCTGTCACCAGAAGCAGAACAGTTAACACCAATCTCAAAATGAAAGTCAGACCACAGGCTCTTTGGTAATAAGCAGTCTTGTCCCAGATTATGTAAGGGTATGTAGACTTGTAGATGTTTTGAATAGCAACCAGACCAATCAGGAAGGTCCACCAATAACACTCCCTGCCCAATCAGATTCAGTCAGGAATCATTGCAGTCGGCTCCTTCTCTTATCAGGAGCAAAATACAAGCACAAATTCCAAGCTGGCACCTATGATGCAGTTATCAGGCTTTGTTGTGATCAGCAATCTTTAGGAAGTAATGTGCCTATGTTCCTTTTCTCACTAGGAGCAAAACAGAAGCACTGATCCCAAGATTGCTCACCTGTCCTGCTTTCTAGTTCACAGGACATCAAAGGCAGATGGAAGGAGTACTTCCAGCAGCTTCTGAATGAAGAAAACCAAACAGATACTTTACTACCCCAGACACAGCCTACTGTGAGAGAAGAGGAGTCAGTCATAGAAGAAGTAAGAAGACCAGTAAGGAAATGAAATGAAGTCAGGGAGAGCAGCAGGTTCACTCAGTCCAAACTCCTTGCAGGTTTGGCAAGTGCCAAGGCCCAAAAATTCAAACAAATCCAAGAAAAAAGGCCAGCACCAAATGGATGGTTACCAAATGAAAATAAATTTATTGTATAAACATATCCCAACAACTAAGGGTGTCAGACACCCCCAGTGAAGCACAAAAGTGCTCTGGAAAAAGCAAGCAAACCAGTTTCAGCTATCTTAGCCTTCTTCAGTGCACAAACCAAGGTAATAAAAAAACCTGAGGTCACAGCAGGTATGATAAAGATACTGGTTGAGGTTGGGGAGAAATAAGTGTCGAGGTTACTCGTAGCAGTGTGGAGAGAAAGCTGTATCCCAGATGACTGGAGAATGAACATACTAGTGCCAGTGTTCAAGAACAGAGGGGACATCCACAACGGTTGGCAGTACAAAGGTATCAAACCCGTGTCATACTGCATGAAATTTCTGGAGAGGGTGAATGATGAATGTGCAGAGTAGTGGAAATTAAGATGGGAGGTGAGCAGTTTGGATTCAGTTCAGGATGCAGCACAACTGACCCAATGTTTGCAGTGAGATAGATAATTTAGAAGAAGCTAGAGATGTGGAATGAGTCCAAGTGGGAATTCCTAGACTTGGAGAAAGCATATCACAAGGCCCCAAGAAAGCTGATTTGGGCAATCTTGCACTGGTTTGAAGTTCCAGAAACATTGGTAAAATTAGTGCAAGCTATGTACAAAGACCCAATAACTCAAGTATAAACAGTATTTGGTCTTACGGGGGAGTTCCCAGTGGGAGTAGGTGTGCATCATGGTTGAGCTTTGAGCCCACTGTTGTTCATACTGGTGATAGACTACATTAGCAGATAGGTCAGAGAGGACAGATCAACAGAGTTGCTTCATGCAGAATGTGATGCTAGGAGGTATTGCCATCCATGCCAGGAGAAGTAATGCAGTAGATGCATGACTTGTGTCAGCACAGCTAGGTGGAATTTTGTAAATAATTATATGTCATTTGTATATCAAACTGATCTGTACAGATGTTTGTGCTGGAAATGTATTTGTGAGGTTTGCTTGTGTTAAATGTATCAACAGTGCACCCTGCTGGAATGAAAAGAAATGCACATGTATTATTGTAACTGAATTAAATGTATATATTTTAATAGGGGACATTGGGACAGAAAAGTTTAACCAAGTAGCTTACTTTAAAGAAAAAATAAGGGAAATGTAAATGATCTGTTAAATCATTAAAACATTACCCCACAGTGCTGAATAAGACCAGAGACTGGAAGATGTCTTTGTTCATTAGCTCTGCAAAAAGAGGAGAAGTCCCAGGCCCTTCCATAAACATTTAGATGTGTACTGTAGCCATCTATGCTACTTTCTTGTCTCAGCTTCAAAGGGGAATAGTGTGAGAACCTAGAGTCAGGTGACCAGATGAGGTCATTCTGCAAGCCATCTTGGATAATATATTTTGCAGGGGGTAATCTTTGAGGATGGAGTATTCTGTTTTGGGGAACCTGACTAGAAGGATTGCTCATGTATTTCATTGTGCCTTGCTCTATCAAGTAAATTATTAGGAAATAATAATTCTCCTAGATTCAGTCAGGAATATAGTGAAGCTTAGTTTAGATATTATTTTTCTTTATTTGTAGGAGTCTATCCATCAATATTATTTTCAATAGTCCTTGTGATTTGAACTCAGTGGTTTACTGTGAATATATATATATATGCAGTATTTTCATGCTCTTTTATTATTTATTTTTAAATATATTTAAACTTTTATTGTGGCTGGACCTTGTAGAAAGTATTTAACCTTTGGAAATGCTTATGTTTATTTGGTGATACTGTATGGGCCACTCCAGAAGACC
The DNA here is from genome assembly GCF_019279795.1 of Protopterus annectens. Taxonomy (NCBI): domain Eukaryota; kingdom Metazoa; phylum Chordata; order Ceratodontiformes; family Protopteridae; genus Protopterus; species Protopterus annectens. The sequence continues at coordinate 1,487,016,539 of NC_056729.1, read as the reverse complement.
TAGCCATCTTGGTCAACTACTACCATTTGTGTAAGTATTAATATTACACAGTATAATTGGACACCCCTTGTTATGGGCCTTGTGGAGTGTTATACTCTGGGTAGAAGGAGACACAGCAGGTAAATCTGTGCCAGCCTTTTCCAGGTGTGTCTGTGTGTGTGTGTGTGTGTGTGTGTGTGTGTGTGTGAGCTACTTGGGGCAGAGACACAAAACACTGGGTTTACGGAGAGGGTGCTGGAGGACTTGGCTTAGACACTTGGCTGAGGACCTAACCCTACAATTGTACCAGTGGGGAGTCTTATTGGAGACCTGGAGGGGGACCAATATAGAGAAATCCAGACCCTGGGCTGAGTGTGTCTCTGTGTATTCTTAAGCGAAATTGCGCTTGATGCAGAGAGGTCTGTATCTGGAAATACTGAGTGCATCCATTTGTATTGCAAATACACGTCCCCCTCCAGTGTCAGTGGTGATGACTCAGGCTCCTTGATTACTGTCCCAGCATTGGGACATCACACAGAGGACGTGGCATTACAGACAGACTCTGAGCAAGAACTTCAGCAAAGGGTAGGGGAATGGAATGCAAAACTGAAGGCAAGTGGGATTAAACTTAGTATAGATAAGCCTGTTGTAATGGCAGCAAATGCGGGAAATCAGAAGTGAAAATAGTGGAACAGGTTAATTGCTTCAGGTGTCTGGGAGGAATGGTTGAGGAGAATGGAAGTCTGAATCAAGAGGTCAAAGCTAGAACCAGAGCGGATGCAGCCAAGTGGCACAAGGTGTCAGGTATAATGTTTGACAGAAGAATACTAAAGAAGTTGAAAAGCAAGGTGTACAGAACAGTGATATGACCCATACTAGTGCATGCTACAGAAACCTGAGCCATAAAGATAGAGGAGTTCAAACGTGATGGAGATGAAGTGCCTGAGATGTGTGGTAGGATGCACACTGTAGGACAGACAAAGAAATGAGAACATTAGAGCAGAAGCCAAAGTAGCTCCAGTTGCAGAAAAGGTCAAAGAGACCAGATTATGGTGGTTCGGTAATGTGCAGAAAAGCAGAAGACAATTTGGGACAGATAGGAAGAAAGCAAGAAGAAACAAGGACATCCAGAAAATATGTTATGGATTGTGTTAGAGAAGACCTGCAACAGTTAGACATGAGTGTGAAAGAAGGTAGGAGAGTGGCATTGATTAGAGAAAGATGGCGACTTTTGACATGACACCCCAATGCCATGTAGAAAATGGAAAGAATGGAGGTTGATAATAATGATGATGATGATGACTGTTGGATATGGCCTTGGAGAAATTAGCAGGATTGTCGTACACTGGAATCAAAGATCAAAAGAGTTTCTAGTTAAGATCCACTGCAATTTCGGTTGTGCTAATGTCAGAGTTCTGTGGCGATCACTTCAGATTAGTGCTTGTAGTGTATGGATGTTTTTTTAAAAGGATGAGCTGAAACGAGCCATTCTGGATTTTCTGCTGTGGAGAGATACACTCTTCAAACAGGCTTTTCAGGGCCTGATTGAAGACATACAGAAGAAAAACAGTAGCCATTTGATATTATGAAACTCACTAGTGTGAGTCCTAGAATGGTGAGACTGAATAAGCAAAAATGCTTATTTACACATGCCAAATCTGAAATGGCCATTTCTCAGCTTATTCCCATTTCTCCAAGGTGTGGAGATCATGAAGTTGCTATATACAAGTGCCGGGGTGCTTGTCACCTTGCAAAAAGTAGCTTTAAAGGAGAACAGCAGTGTTGGTCCATTTCTGTTCTCCTGCATTTTCATATTTATTTTTTTTTTTTTATAAATCTCAGAATCACACTTAATGAGTCTCCAAATTATAACAGGGAGCCTAGACAAGCATGTGTTGACTACTTTAGGAGGGTTCTGTGATTCCCCCAAAGGTGCTAGTTCTTTCATTATAAGAACAAAAAGAAGCAACCTTACAGAATGAAAAAAAGCAAACAAGCTTCAGGCAGCATTGTCAGCATCTCCATCGTCTGGACGAAAAGTTCTTTCTTATCATAGGCTAGGGGATTTCTTTTATGGAATAGAATTTGATACAGTCCATTACCACTTATTCCTACACATAGACAGAGCCCAGGTAGTTATAGCTGTGGTGTCCCAGAGAAAGCTGCAGAGGTGGTGGGTTTCATGCCTCGAGTCAAACTGCAGTCCCATCTTCACAATACTTTTGTCCATTTCTGGATGGACACAAGTCATTGGAGAGTGAGTTGCCAGTGGCACCACAGCCATTATGACCTCGTAGATCGTAGGAACTCTATAAGGATGAAACACCTCCACCTGCCTGATCATGGGGTTTCTGTTTCTTCAGCAAAGTTTCACTGTGGTTGCTTTGCTATTAGGTTGGTGAGCCCACCTACTCTTCCAGTTGAAAGGTAGATGGAAGCCCTGAGAAAAGAGCTTCATATCAGCCTGTTCTAGCTAAAGGCAGTCCTTCCTGTCCTCTAAGTTTGGGAAAGAGATTGAGATCAGTTTCCTTGTTCAGTTTGATGATGTGGCAGCAGTGTGGTAAGGGATCAAATATGATGGCATGCACTAGTTCGCCTATGCGGGGAGGAGATTTGGATCTTGCACTGAGCAATATCTGTATTAGTTTGCTACATTTTTTAATGTACTAGCTGCTTACTTAGAACCATATTTGTTATTTTTCTTATAAATTGCTTGGATATGTTCAGAATTTATTTGAGAGATTGATTGCATCAATATCACTTGACCAGCCATTCACATCCTTGGAGAAGTAAACACAAAACAATCGATAAATGGAGTGGTTCTACTTTGACTTTTTTCAGCCATGACCCAGGCCTCAAGGACAATGATAAACAAACGGTATAGACATTATATAAATAATTTAATGTAAGCAAACAACGGGCATGTTTTTGAAAAGTGGGAGGAAAACAGAATACCTGGAGATCACCAATGCAGTTACAGGAGAATATGCAAAGTTCTGCATAGACAATGACCATAAGTCAGAACCGAGTCCCAGCCTGTGCAGTTGTAAGGTGGTGGTATAACTAAGCTATTGTGCTTTCTCCCTGCTTTAACAGTATTTCTTTATGTCTCTTTCCATATTTCAGTCTGGTTCTATGCTTACTAATAGACTCCTTAGAAGAAACACCAAAACTCACTCTCTTTAATTTGTGGTTGTCAAGTGATTTCAGATTCTTAGGTTTTCTGTTTCAAAAACCCATCCCCAATGCAAGCTTTAGAAGACCCATCTTTATTTTGACATAGCATTGGCTTCACCTGTGGGCCAGAGTGCTCTGATAGATTTCATGATCTTACCCTAATCTTGGTCAAAGTTATGGTGCTACAAAGAAGCCTTGTCAAATATGTGCTACTAATTGTAAGGCATTCTTCACTTGGGTGAAGACCTCTACTTCTCTGTTTTGGTATGTGAACCTGAAGGTGGCCCCACTTATTGGAGGTACCTGTCTGACTTGAGTCTTGGCTAATCCCTGGCTAGAATGCATATCTTCACCACTGTTGCACATTGCACTGTTGTGGACAGTAGATCTGCCGCACAGAACTGGTATGACTCATAAGTTCTTTAAGGGAGTTATTTTACTTTGCCGTCATTTGTAGAACCCTTCTTCTTGAACATAAATTTCATGGCTGGCAAGGCCTTTTTATGACCTCATCAACACAGCATAAGTGGACTGTTTGGCTATACTTCATAAGAAAGCCGAAACATGCATGTCCACATCTAGTGGGTTTGGCTTTATTGGCCTGAATGTATTCACAAAAACTTAAAATGAAAAAGTAAAAATTCATGGACACTCAGAAGCCATATAGCTGAAACACTTGATGTCCTTGCAGGGTCATTTGCATATATCCCATAGGCCTCTATTACAGCAGGTTTAAAGTATCACACAGTGAAAACTAGCTTGGCTATGTTTTTCTTGTAGTTTTTACTAATTAGTTTGTCTATGTTACCTTTTTACTTTTTGGTGTGGATGTTAGTTGGGATATTTTGCAGATACCCTAATTGTTATGGACATCAGCTGGATGTGAAGACACTGTGTTTTTGAAGTATAGCCAAACAGTGCACTTATGCTATGCTGGGGAGGTCAGAAGAAGGCTGATATATGCAGATTTACAGCTAGTGGGGTTTGGCTTTATTGACTTGAATGTATCCACAAAGACTTGAAAAGAAAAAGTAAAAAAGTCATGGACATCCAGAAGCCATATAGCTGAAAGACTTGATGTCCTTGTGGGGTAATTTGCATATATCCCATCTACCTCTATTACAGGAGGTTTAAGGTATCACGAAACAAAAACTCTGTATTGGCTAGGTTTTTCTAGTATCTTTTTCCTTATTTCTAAGGATTAAACTGAAGAAGGGCATTTCCATATCTCTCACCTTTCCAGAACTTTTGCACAGTGACTCTGATTTCCCTGAATGCAGTAATGCCAGGCTTCAGTGTTTCTTGCCTATTGTTCTAAGTGCATGTTACTACAAAACACATTGTTTTATTAACATTTTAAATGAATTAGAGTAACATAAAAATTGTCCCTGATTTTTGTCCCCCCATTATTTTTTTTCCAGAATTCTTGAGCAAAGAAGCTGAGAGGTAAGGACATTTCCCATTCAAAGTGGTTTCATAACTTTAATTACTTCATCTATCGCACTGTTTTTTTTTTTAGTAAAATCTATACGGAAATGCCTGTAACCTTGATTTACAGTGTCAGCTCTGGCTTTACTTAAGTAGAATGCATGAATTTAGGGGAACTGACCAGTTATTCATTTACTTTGCACTGCATAAGGATGACATAGCTGTTACAGAACAAACCCCTTCCAAATGGATTGTTAACTCCATCATTTTTGCTACAACTGCAACTGCTCATTGGGTATTACTGTCAAAGGCCACTTTGTTATGGTTGTGAATGCTTTTAGTGCCCAATTAAATAATGTGTCCATTCTGGGCATTTATTCCACAGCTACCTGGTTATCATTACATACCCTCAACAAGCGTTGTTACTTGGATTATAATTCTAGGAGTCAACTCTCCACAAGCGTTTGATGCTTCAGAAGTTACCCTTCTCAGACGTTTGTTTTAAGGGTTTTTCTGGTTTGAGGGAAGGGTATACTACAGTAGGGGAGTGGCAGGCTGTTCCTCAGGACCAGCAAGCTGGTCCATGCTGTACCACCCAGCTTTCACCTTTGGAGGACAAACGGGCCAGTTGGGCTGTGTGGCAGGAGTGACTAGGCTGTAGATCTCTCACTTTGCCTGGGATTATCCAGCTGTTGCCCCAGTGGAGTGAATGGGCCTGTTGGGTGCAGGTACAGGAGCCATCAGACTAGACATGTTTAGGGGGAAAAAAAACAGTAATTTCTGAAGTGGTTACTGGCTGAGGACATGAAACATAAATGTCATTCACAGATGTCAACCCTGTCATATGTTGCAAACGTAACCATGCACCATGCTCGTAAAGGAGAGGATATTTCACCTACAGCAGCATGTGCTGGATTGACAGTATGACATCATGCTGACTCCGTCTCACAGACTTTGCTGATGACACTGAGGACAAATTCATGAATGCCCTTGTTGATGGGACATTGCTATTTGGTCCTTCAGTTAAAGCAGATCCTGAAAGACAAAAGCAAGAAGGTAAGACTCTTACAGCCATTGGGGTTAAATTTAAAGCGTCTCAATGGTCATTTTCATGGAAGTAGTGGAATAAATGTCACCTTTGGTTTCAGAGCATTCAAAAGCAATTCAGCAATAGAAGTTCTGGAAACCATCAATATGGATGTGGCAGTTTTCAGTAAAGTCATCCATCCAAAGCAATCAGTCAGCAAAATCAGGAATGCTGCTGTCACACTTGGTGGTCAGCATTGTACTTTTGAGACCTTACTTGACTGTACCTCTCTAGAGGCGGTCAAGGTTTGCCTGTCCTCTCACATTTCCCTGTGAATAGCCATCACAAAGGGCATGTTTGGTGGTCATCACACAGGACATGTTGGTAAAGGCAGTAATGTGTAATGTATAGGGGCTACAAAATCCTACTGCCCTCTTCTCGGACAAAGGTGTCATCCTCTCCCAAAATGCTCCACCCCTTCAGGAAAGTGTAGCCAAAAAAGAAAAGCTGTCTCCTCCAAAAGCAAACTATCCAAAAAGTTCTTCTCTAATTAATAAGGGTTAGGCTTCTACTCATGATTATTTTTAGTTTCTAAGAAAATAAAAGGCCTCAGGTTAGTCCTTGGTATGACTGATATAAACAGCAAAATTCCCAAAGAGTCATTTTGAATGCTGAAAACATAATAAAGCCTTCCTAGTCTGTCCAAAGGGGAATGGATGTACTCGTTTGTACTCCAGCATGCCTATGTCCACATCAGAATAATTCAGGAGTCTAGAAGATTTCTACAGTTCTAATCATTACTATATATCCTTCTACTCTCATGTTACAGTATTCCAAACTCTTGGGTTCCCTCCTTTTCTACCCGAACGTCCGGCCAGTATACAAAAGCTTCTAGTCACTGCTAGTTGCATGGGATATCTGACGTAGCAAAACAATCAATACGCTACTACCTTCAAATCACTCAGTATACTGTTTTACAAAAATGTTTTGTGAGACTTTCCTTTTCCCTTTTTATTTTATTTTGTTAATGCAGATAAGGAAGGCACTGGCTATGTACCTGTTCCCAGGTTAATAGTGAATGGTGAGAGTTTAGGTAGCACTAGTCTTCTTTTAGGTAGAGTTAAAGTGAACCCAAAGGCAAGCAACAGAAAGGAGAAATTAAAAGCAATAAGGTAGTTGGGGAGCGGGTAGTGAAAGAGAAGGTTCACCCAGTGATTCTGGGAAATCAGTTAAAATGTTTAAACAAGTACTGCAGTAACACTGAGGAACTAAACATACATTATTTGGTGTCTGTTGCAGTAAGTTACAGGAGTGTTACAGGTGTCCACCATTTCTGGGCAGTTTTGAATAGGGAAAGGTTGGGTAGGTGCTTCCAGTGGATAGTTGCAGTAGAAACAGACTTAACAATCTTGGTTTTAGTACAGTTTCAATGAAACTGAATCCCTTGCATCACCGGATTTCAGAGTGTTCATTTAGTAGAAGGGCCAAGAGAAAAAGAAAAGAAAAGATGTAGAAGTTAACTGTTCCACTTTTTGAGACAGCAGCCTTAACAGACCCAAAGTATGTGCCAAGGAAAACTTTCTTTCTGGTGGCAATTACTTCCATCAGAAAACTCCCAGCATTGTCAGCTTTTGTTGGTCAGCACTCCTTACTTGTTTTTTTCATAAACACAGTGTCCATGAGAACATATCCTTCATTTATACCAAGGGTCATTACTGAAACTGGTCTAAATGAGTCATTTAATCTGCCCTTCCTTCTTACAAATTACTCCAGTGGAGGTAAATACTTGTTGGACATGGATTTCCACAGGAAGCTCAAGTCTAATCTTGACAGAAAACTAATCCATCAAAAATACACTTAGCTTTGTCTTCCCTTCTTGAAAAAGAAATCAGGCTGTACTTATTCTAAGCTACCTCTGTCAAACTGACTGCCTGACTGCATTATGTTCTGCTACCTAAAGTGCAGCAAACCTTTACTTTTTACTCCTAAATGTCACTCGACCAAGTCTGTGGCTACCTCAGAGGACTTTTCAGCTGGATGATACTTGGGTAGCAGTTATGTTGACTTCATTATATACCTTTGCAAGATACTGTAAGCTGGGTGTGATCTCCAGATCCAGTTTATCCTTTGAAGCCACAATCTTTAAAGTTTGTGTCTATGAGGAGCACCCAGGAGGATAAGATTGGGACTGTCTCTTCCTTTCTGAGGAAAGTACAATTTTCAGTAGCATATACAAAATGTACATGCTTACGATAACAATATTATACATTGGACTTTCATCTCCATCATACCCAGTCTTCTTCCCCTGACACAGTCCTGGCAGGGCCTAGTTGGTGTTTGTCTGTAGTTTTTTATAATTCTACTGGTTGTTTCTTTATTTTTGGTTATAGTTGTTACTCTACCTCTGTCTGACCTAACCCAAGGTCTAAGGGATAGCGTTGTGGGTGAAGAGAGAGAATCACATAAATTATGTTAGGTTTTAGGCTGTCCAAGTCCTTCCAGCCTTAGTCCTACTGGTTGATTATTTATTTATTTATTGACATTTGATTACCAGGAAGGTCCGACTGGCTATGTACCCATTTTCAGCAGAGGTTCAGGGAGAAAAGCTCCAAAGTATTACAAAAATATTTAAAAGTAATTTTACAATCTTCAAAAATAATACAGAAACATAATGCAAAACATCTGCAGTTTAAATAATTATACCAAATTAGACATAATGTGACAATATTGGTTAAAAATGGATGCAACTTATATAACAATGATTTGATATTTAGAGAAGTTTTATGCAGTTTAGAGAATTAAAAGTAAGTATGTATGATGCAAACAGGAATTGCAATATGAAGTGAGTGAAAAAACAGGGTTATAGGTTCATAGGTGTGTACTAGGCTAATGGCCCTGGAGCCTTTATAAGCCTAGCCCATAGGATTACCCTGGCATCGTGCTACCCGACCTTAGCTCCCAGTGCCTCTGTTGAGTAGAGCCACTGGAGTGATCCCCGGGGTGAATTTTCTATTTCCCATCTACTCATCAAGATTTTTCTTGAAGAAGGCCAGTGAGGTGCTCCGCTTGACATGTATGGGAAGTCTGTTCCATAGCATGGGCAGTCTCTGGGTTATGAACCTGTCCCTCCAGCTTGTTCTTTTGATTGTGGTAATGAGGTTGAGGTCTCTGGAGCATGTAGTGTGGAGGGATTTGGATTTCTTTAGATGTAGTATTTCTAACAGAGCAGGGTTATTCATGGCTTTTTAAGTCAAGCAGAGATTGGCTCTAAGTAGGCAATATGAAACAGAGAATAGTTGGAGTTTTTTTTAATCTGTCCATATAGGACAAGTGTTTAAGGCCTAGGATCCTCTTTGTGAGGTACTTTTGTGGTCTCTCCAGTTGTTTCAGGTGTCTAGTGAGGTACATGCCAAATGGGGCATTGTACTTGATTGCCCTAATGAGGGAAGAGTAGAGGGAGACAATGACCTCTTTCTTCCTGGATGCAAAACCCTTAGTAATGAGATGTGCCACATAGAAGGACTTTCTGACCACAGTGGCAATGTGGTGGTCAAAGAGACAGGTTGCTGTCAACCTGTGCCGCCAGATCTCTTATAAAGCCTTCTGTGTTCAGTGGACTACCATCGATGTGGGAACCAGGTTTTTTCCAAAGGGGATGACACATTTTTTGGCACTGAGTTTAAGACCATGGTTCTGACACCAGTCGTTGCTCTCGGTGAAGCCTTTCTGTAGGATGTCAGCATCACTTGGGGAGTTAATTTTGGCTCCCAACTTGCAATCGTCTGTGAACTTTGTCAGCCAGAGTCCCTTTGTGTTGGCCTAGACTTCATAGAAGTAGATACTAAACAAGAGAGGACCCAGGACTAAACCCTGTGGGACTCCACTCGTGACTGGTCGGCAGTCTGACTTGCAGTCAGCTACTTTCACATCGTGGTTTCTATCTGTGAGCCAGTTTGCAACCCACCTAGTGATATAGGGGTTGATGCCTAGCTTAGTGAGTTTTTCTATGATCCCTGAGTGGGGATGGTATCAAAGGCCTTGGCCAGATCACAGTAGGCTGCATGAACCACCTTGCCTTCATCCACAGCTCTGGTGACTGACTCAAAGAAGTCGACCAGGGTGAGCAGGCATGATCTACCCTTCACAAAACCAAACTGTGTGGGATCCAGAGTTTGGAGATTCCCTATATCCTTATTTATTAGGTCCATGATGATGCGTTCCATAGCTTTGTATATCAGACTCGTCAGGCTAATGGAACGATAGTTCCCATGGTCTGTAGTCACTCCTCCTTTGTGGAGAGGGATGACTGTAGCAGTGTGCCATTCGGTAGGGACAAAGCCTGAGGTGAGGCTGTGATTGAACAGGGCACACAGGTGTGGTGCCAGTTCACTCTGTAGTTCATGAAGAACACAGCCAGGGATATTGTCAGGTCCCATATAAGCTGTATTCTTGGCCTTGGACAGTGGTGTTCTAACCTGTGCAGCAGTAATACTGGGTGCCTGGAAATCTACTGGTATTCTGATTGGTTCTTTGGTGGGGGAGAGTGGAGTAAAGTTGGCACTGACTCTGTTGACCAGTATATTGGCAATATCTGTTGGCTCGGTATAGGAGGTGCCATTGTGCAGTAGTTCCGAGCAAATCTGGGTATTGCCATGGAGATTCTTTACATAAGTGTAGAAGGCCTTGTGGTTGTCTTTACTATCTGCTGCAATTCTGTTTTCATAGCTAGCATTAGAAGATTTGATGAGGGATCTCAACTTTTTCTTGAGGCTGATAAGGGAGTTTTTCCAGTCTTGGGACTTCACCTTATTCCGCATCAGTTCCCTCCTTGTGTCCGTGTTCGTACAGGACATTAGTGTGTGATTCGCCGGTCATGCAGCTGTTCTCCAATTGCTTGGGTGGTATGAAGTTAGCCACCTCTGTTTTTAGAAGCCCAAAGTTAGCTTTGGAGAATTTTTTTCATGGTAATTACCTTTGCGGGGGGTGGGTGGGAGGGATTTGGATTTTCAAGGTGATTAGTTTGTGGTCAGATCTAACAATGGAGGAGATGACTATTGGTATAGAGCAATGGTTGCCCATGTTAGTAATGACCAGGTCAAGGATGTTGCTACCTCTAGTGGGGGTAAGAAAGAGCTGGTCCAGGGCATTGGAATTGATGAATTCCAGGAAACATTAAGCAAGTGTATTGGTACATGAGTAGTTTTCCCAGTTAATGGAGGGGTAGTTGAAGTCGCCCAGTATGAGAGTGTTAGGTTGGACCCTAATATTCTCCAGGGTGCTTAGGAACGTGGAGTGTGTGTCTAGGGACATGGTTGGGCACCTATAGCAAGCTATGACCTGAATCACTGTCTTACCCAATGTTAGCTACCTTAAGTATCTGTGATCCGTTATGTTGGGCTACCAGTCTAGAAGTGTGCGCATCCTTTATGAATATGGAAACACTACCACCTTTGGAGCTTTGGTCCAAGTTCTGGGGCCGAAAGGTGTGGAATGAGTTGTAGCCTGGTAGTGCAGGGGTGCTTTTTGCTGCCTTGAACCAGGTCACTGTTACAGCACAAATGTCGGTGTTCTCCATTTTAAGTAGTGCTTCGAGTGAGTGCATTTTGAGATTTAAAGATCTAGTGTTGAGCAGCATGACCCTTAGATTGCATTTGTTTGTAGCTGTTACAGTGGTAATTTGGTCTTTGGAACACCACCTAAAAAGGCACTAGAGGGGTGGCAAGTGCCTTGGCCAGTATCCGGAAGCCCAGGAGTGACAAGATGCAGGCCATCTCTGCCAAAGCATCGAGGTCTGTCAGTCATGTCATCCCAGGAAGACAGAGAGTGGATCCCCTTAGAATGACACCAAAAACTTAGCCAGTTGTTGAAATCGGTCATTTTCTGCTTGTACTGTGGTATCATTCTGCGTCATGTTAGGAGGCTGCTCAGGGCTAGGGTCATACCCGCCTGGGCTACATAATCTGAGAGCTTCTCAGTGTCTCTTTTCATGTAGTCCAGCGAGGTATGTCTCAGGTCATTCACACCCACATATACAATGATATAGTCATATTTGTAGCTGTTGTTGAGGGACCTGAGTGCGTGCTTTATGTGGTGGATCCTGGCACCTGACAGGCAGGTGACTGTTACTTTTTCCTTATTCAGCCTAGTGAGTGGGACATCAGTGTGCCTCACTATTGAGTCACCTATGACTAGTGTGTTGGGCATGCTGTTTTGCCTTAGGGGATTTGGTTGAGTGGCACACTGTTTAGGAGAGTTATGTGTCTCGTGATTAGTGTGTTGTAGTGGTCGAGTGCGTTTCTGTCTTGGAGGCCTCTGCTGTTTGGGTAGATTTTTATTGAGAGCCTCCACGAAGGTGGGTGTGTGGTTTGTGTTTTTATGTAAAGGCAGTGCTAGTGTGTGTTCTGTAGGGCTGTGTGTTCCATGTGGTTTGGTGCAAGTGTTGACCTTCTCCTCTTGACCAGCTATTCCGATCTTGGATGGCTTCCATTTTGGATATATAAGTGCATCTCTCGCAAGTCTGAGTGTTGGGAGGTACATGAAGCAGTTGCTACATTGCCACAGGATGCCCAATTTCACCAGGAGAAAGCAGAAGGAACTGACCTTTAGACATGTCTGGAGGGGTGGGCATTAATAATAAGTACTGGCGCTGTTTCCTTGTAGAACGTTTAGTGCTGGTAGCACTTTTGTGTGCTACAATAATTGCTACAAGAAGTCTGGTAAAGTGCTAGACTAATAAGCTAGTAAAAGTGCAGGAGAGGAAAGAACTAGCAGATCTAAGTGAAAAATTGAAGAGCAGACTTTTTGGCACTGCTCAGAAGCTTGCAAACAGTCCAGGATACAGCAAATCTGTATCTGGACTAGATTAGTTACAGGGAAGGCAGGAAACAGTTTTTTTGTTTTTTTTTCTTTTTTTAGTAGAAAGTGAAGAGACAGAAGATAATTCAATATTCAGAAGCTAAAGGGGTAGGCCTTTGCTAAGTTCTCGCTATAAACAGTAGAATGAGCTGATATCATGTGACTGGGTGGAGTGTCCAGTATCAACTTTATACAGGAGGTGGGCAACTCAAAGCCACCAAGACTTAAGACCACCACAAGAACTAAGCGGGTGTGTAGGAAAAAAACAGTTGTACAGATTACAGAAATATGTATTAAATCAGAAGTGCAGAAGACAATTGAAAATAAATACTTATCTTTCCCAATATCACAACAGGCAGTAGGTCAGTCTCTCTGCTGCCTTATAGCATATAGATTCATAGGTATGTGTTAGGCTAATAACTACCAGGGCCTTTATAAGCCTAGCCACGCAACCAAACTCATTTGCTTCCCCTGGTAATGTGTACATTTTAATTGGTGGGAAACATGCCCATTAGCAGGTTGCTAAAAACTTGTGTGAAAGGTATGTTAGCTAGGGCTTGTTTACTGTCGGTACTGTCTATAAGAGACATGTGGTCCAAAAAGCCCTTCTTAAGATTCAAATCCCATTCCTCAGCACCATGCCTTGCTGCTTAATCTACAAAGCTATCTCTTTAGAGAGTCAGGGGAGAGAAATTAATTGAAGGTAAGAAGTGAGTGTCAGGGGAGAGAAATTAATTGAAGGTAAGAAGTGAGTGAAGAAGGGAGAGGAAGGAGGTGTAAAGTATTAAAAGATACTTGTTCATATTTAGGAATGTAGTGTATCCTGCTGTTGAACAAGAGCAAAGTCAGATTTTGGCAAAAAAGTTTTTCAGAATGGTTTTAAAGGACTAGAGGGATCAAGGATCTTGACCTGATGGATATAGGTAAGGAGTTCCATGCCTTAGCAACATGGTACAGATCATGCCCACCAGAAAAGTTTTCAGTCATTGGATTGTAATAACCAAGTGGGAACATAGTTATGTACAGTGGTATTAAATCCTGGACAAGCAGATGGAGGCTGAATAATTTTATAGGTGGTAAAAAGCTGAGTATATGTTAACTCCAGGAAACAACCACCAGAACTGTGACACAAGTAAATCCAAATGTAGATACGAACACACCCAACCAAGGTAAAAATCAGGAAGGCAACAGGATAAAGCTAATGTAAAAAAATCCAAGTATTTATTAGGCCAAAGGAAACGTAAGCGCTTTCACGGCAATACAAATCCGCTTCATCAGACGTATATTCAAAAGTCCATTATTCCTTATTTAAATAATAACTGAAACACTAAAACAATTAAAAGATAGCCTATGATTAAGCTAAAAATATCAGGTAATCAATTAAACAAGGCTGTTAATCATTCAATTCATTTAGAAGTAGATTTCAACTGCTAAACTAAACCCTAAGCACGAAGTGCTCAGTAAAGTGCATGCAATGCAATAAAAACGTAACTATCACAACATAACAGTAAGGACAGAATATAATATGATATTAAACAATAAAATACCTTAACGACAGTATATATGAATGAATAAATGTATATATCAATATAAATATAAGTGTAAATATAAGTAATTCATTTCATTTTATCCTTCTACTTTTTATTATGAGTTTTAAAGGGACTGTGTCATTGAGACCATGCCCCCTATGTGCACCTAGCCTTAAAATCAATTTACTCTCTAAGGTTTCTGTATTATTAACTAAATCACCCATTCTTACGCATTTCTTGTAACTGCAGTACATGAAAGCGAAACTGATGTTTCTCTCCTAGATATAAAGTATGTTTCACTAGGGCACTATAAATGAATCCCTTAGATGTACAATACATATGATCCCTAATTCGTTCACGAAGGGAGCGATTGGTCTTACCTATATAGAATGAATAACATTCCATGCAGGTGGCTATATACACTAAATTTTTTGATGTACAAGTGCTGGAGTTTCTTAGCTCCCATAAATAACCAGTGTCAGGGTGCCTAAAAAAATCGCGATTCATCAATGTATTGACATTGTGCACATTTACCACATTTTCTTGTACCTAACCACATCACATCTCTACTCTCTGTCAGAGTGGTGGGGTAACATAAGTGATGTTTTAAACATTTTTTATTATTATAAACATAAGTTGGTTGTCTACCCACTATACTTGCAGTAAGATCATCTATTAACAGAATATGCCAATTTTGAGCTATGATCTGTTGTATTTCATTCACACTCATAGCATAAGGTAGGATAATGGGTAATTTAGTAGGTACTGTTTTAGAACTTATGTTCTGAGAATCTCTTAGTCTATGTGAAAAATAAGGTTTCGCTTGACCTCCTCTTTGCAAGTCCACTTGCTTATGAATTTTGTTAATTTCAAGTTCATCATAGCCTCTTCTAACAAAATTTGTCTTCAATTTAATTAATTCTTTATCATATATATCCTGGTTACAGCACAATCTCGAAGTACGCATTGCTTGCCCTTTCACAATATTGTGAAAGACTCTAGGATTATGCATGCTGTCCCTGTGTAAATAGGATGGTTTGTAACAGGGTTTCCTGTATACCATAGTGCTACAAATCCCTTGTTTAACAAGGACAGTGACACCAAAGTAATCTATATTTTCCTGGGAGTATTTCATGGTGAATTTTAAAAAATCAATACTATTATTAATTCTCTCATGAAATCGTAGTAAAGACATTTCATCACCCTGCCAAAGAATAAACAGGTCATCCACAAACCTTTTATAATATAATATTTGGGGCATTAATAGCAGATGTTCTAACTCCCAGGCTACCATTACCAAGTTAGCATATGTATTGGCGCAGCTAGTACCCATTGCTACGCCAGTTGTTTGTTTGTAGCAAATATTTTGAAATAGAAAAATATTATCAAGAACTATTTCTAACAGCATGCATAATAAATCTGCTTCATTTTTATCCACCAATTTTTGTTCTATCATTAAAGTTTTCACCATATCTAACCCTTTATTGTTTGGGATGGATGTAAGTAGAGCAACCACATCAAGGGTAACCAATATAATATTACTGAAATTATCTGTCCCAGTTGTAGTGTCATAGAGGCTAGTTAAGAACGGTTCAGTATCTCTTAGTACGTAATCATAATTAGATAACACTTTCTTTAACTCTACATCTAAATAAATCGATATAGGTTCAGTTAACCAATTAGATCCAGCAACTATGGGCCTGAACGGTGGAAGTAGAGCATTTTATGAATTTTTATTAGCCCTTGCAACCTAGGCATAAGTGGAAATTCAACAATGCAATACTTAAAAAAAATTCCTCAGTTATTAAACCCATATGTAGACATTCTTCCAACGTACAAAAAAATTCTATGTTGCATATCAAATACTACATCTGTTGAAATTTCTTGATAAGTGCTATCCTGTTGTAGCATACTTACCATAGTAGAAAAGTAATACTGAGCATCCATGACAACAATAGGACCCCCTTTATCTGAGGGTCTAATAACAATTTCATGATTATCCCTAAGCTTATGAAGTGCTATTTTTTCATATTTAGTAAGATTGTGCACATAATCATTATGTTGAAAGACACTATTGTTATTATAAATATTGTTTTCACATGCTTTTAAAAAGGTCTCACTGTTGTAAGGCATAGGCGGAACATGTAAACTTTTCTTTTTAAAAGTATTAATTTCATTAGTCTCAGTCCTCACTGCATCATTGTGAATAGTTTTTAAAGTTAAACTCCTGGCAAACATACGAATGACAATCACCGCTTCACTAACATCAATGAAGGACGTAGGTATAAAGGTTAAACCTTTATTTAATAAAGATACCTCATGAACAGAAAGCTGGTAATGGGAGATATTCCATATTAAATCTCCTTGCCCCACATCTTCTTCAGGGTTTGTGTATGTTGTTGTTGGTTCGGCGCTTCTTTTCGCTTCTGCCCCCTGTAAGTCTCTTTTTCTACCAAGCCTTTCTGTTCTAAACGGATCGGAAGTGGTAAAATGGGAAAACCCTGCATAGAATTGCATCAGTTTCGCTTTCAAGTACAGCAGTTACAAGAAATAAGCGTAAGAATGGATGATTTAGTTGATAATGCAGACACCTTAGAGAGTAAATGGATTTTAAGGCTAGGTGCACATAAGGAGCGCGGTCTCAATGGCCCAGTCCCTTTAAAACCGATACTAAAAAGTAGAAGGACAAAATGAAATGAATTATTTATATTTACACTTATATTTATATTGATATATACATTTATTCATTCATATATACTGTCGTTAAGGTATTTTATTGTTTAATATCATATTATAGTCTGTCCTTACTGTTATGTTGTGATAGTTACATATTTATTGCATTGCATGCACTTTACTGAGCACTTCGTGCTTAAGGTTTAGTTTAGCAGTTGAAATCTACTTCTAAATGAATTGAATGATTAACAGCCTTGTTTAATTTATTAACTGATTGTTTTAGCTTAACCATAGGCTATATTTTAATTGTTTTAGTGTTTCAGTTATTATTTAAATAAGGAATAATGGACTTTTGAATATACGTCTGATGAAGCGGTATTTTATTGCCGTGAAAGCGCTTACGTTTCTTTTGGCCTAATAAATACTTGGATTTTTTTACATTAGTTTTATCCTGTTGCCTTCCTGATTTTTACCTTGGTTGGGTGTGTTCATATCTACATTTGGATTTACTTGGGTCATAGTTCCGGTGGTTGTTTCCTGGATTTAATTGACTATTTTTTGTCTTATCGTATGGAAGGAACAGAGATGATCATGTCAGGGGCTCAAGTAGAAGTAGATTTGGATTCGCGATTGCGAGGTGCTCTGTTGGAAGCACCAAATCCACTGTTACAAACTGAACTAGTGAGACTCCAACATGATGAAACTGCTAAAATTAATGATGACTTACAGGTACGTACTCTAAAAAGAGACTTGGAAAATGACTTCTTTAAATTCAAATGCTTGCAATGTCAAAGATACCATCTGGAAGCTTGCCTTAAGCTTAACGTAATACCGAGAGGTCTAAGAATATTGACTATGCCTACTTATGGGAATTCTTACCCTGATCTCTTAGCTAAGTGGCAACAAATTAATTTAAATGTAAGCAAAGCTTATATGCAGTTGATAATTGATTTTTTCATGCCGACAGAAACTACACTTTCTACAAGTATAATGCAACATCAACATGAACTTTCAGCTGTTTATGGGCATGATTTTGGTTCGCACAAAAGCGAGATCAATATTGTCATTTCCGACATTATGAAGGTAAACCTTTTGGAACTGTCTGGGTATCCTTCTTCCCCACTGCCCTCGTTTCTGCTGCAAATCCTGGTATTTTATGACTTCATGTCTATCTCTGTATGTAAGGCACCATAGTCACTTTTGTCTTCTTTTCATGGACTGCTGTATCTGGTTTTCTCGCATCTATTTTTTTGAACTGTTGGTAATGGGTGATCCCATATTATACAGACTTCATTATTTTCTGTAATGGTTTGTGGCTCATGTTTCCAGTGCTTTTTGTATTACTTGTGGGAAGCAAATACCTCATAAGGATTTTCATTTGTATTGTATTCCTTGCCTAGGCCCTGATCACAACGTTCTTTGCTGTCGGTTTTGTGCTAAATTTAACCAATGTACTATTAAGCGTCTGTATATTTTTGCCTCTAAATACTTTGGTTCAAGATTTAACTATCCTGAAATGTCGTCAGTTAGCAATCCGACTACTGGAATTCACAAAAAATGAAAAGAAAAAGACAGAGACTGAGTGTTGAGGTCCAAAACCGACGACAAAGCTTCTCCTAAGCCAGTCACCAGTTCGCCGGTACTCAGCAAGGCGCTTTCACAGCCCCTGATGCCCACTACTTTTGAGTCACAGGCCTCTACGAAGACCCATTCGGAGTCCGGTATGCCGTGAAATTCTTCAAGTATTGACCCCGCGGATGTCTCTCCCTTGGATGGGTCCGGAGCCACTGAGCAGGCGCCGACTTCTGAGGATATTTTCAGGCCTAAAAATTTGTATATTAAACAGACGCCATCATCAAAAACAAGGCCAAAACCAACTACTATGTCTAAAAAACCAACGCATGAGCCACATACTCATACCCCTATGCCTAAAAAACAAAGGATCAAAATGGCTGAGGATTTAATTACCTTGATCAGGGGTTTCCAACCCCCCCTCTGCTAAGAGGTCTAGACAAGGCACTGATTATGAATCTTCAGATCAGGTTTCCATTTCTTCTGATTCCTCTTCTGATCAGGAATTTTCTATCCCCCCTTATGAGGACTCTGATGCAGAGGAATCCATCTTTCTGCTTTTCCTCCTGAGGATTTTTCTTCTGGAGAGACTTTGCATACCTTAAGGGAACATTTTCATTGGGAGAGTCAGGACTTTTCAGAATCCAAAAAGAGGCTTAGGAAGTTTCTTCTTCTTCCTCAGCATAGGCCTTTGGCTATACTTGCTGTTTTAGACATTGATGATGTTTTCTCAGAATCCAGCATGGCTCCTGATTCCCTGCCTCCAGCTCCTAGTAAGCCAGACAGATATTACAGGGTTCCTGACTCCTACAAATTTCTTTTCAAAAATCTTATTGCTGACCCTGAAACTATTTCTCAGGGTCCCAAGGGTGTTAAGGCTTCTACAGCCAAAAATCCTACCCCTTCTGATAGAGACTCCAGGGCGCTGAATAGATGGGGTAAGAAGGTTTATATGTCTGCAACCCTGGCAATCAGGGCTTTAAACTGTCAATTTCATATGCTTAAATATCAACAGCATGTCATTGGCTTACTGAAACAGAAAAGGATGTTGATTTCTGATTGTGTGGAAAATAGAGTTACAGGATTTATTGCATTCAGTTGAACAAATTGGAAAGCATACTTTGCAATGTGGTTTTGATTCCTTGGAGGCCTCTTACAGGGCTGCCGTTACTGGATCTGTGATAAGAAGGCATGCTTGGCTCAAGGAGCAAAATCTGCCTGATCATGTTAAAGCTAAATTGTTGGATGCTCCTTTACAGCAGGACAGTCTTTTTGGTAATAAGACAGAAGAGGTTTTAAAAAAAGATGGAAGACAAAGCTAAATCTATGCAAACTGTAAAAGATTTCTTGCAAGTGTGGCCACCCAGGTTCAGTAGGCACTGGCCTACTAAGAATCGGTTCTTTCCAGTGCCCAACAGAGCCGCTCAGGTCAAACCCAGACACTCCAAATGCTCCAGGTTTCAGTCACAAGGATCTTACAGGACAAAACAATGGGGTGCCTCCACCTCCAAATCAGGAAGTAGCAAAGCACCACCCTACGGTAAACAGTCTCAATGACTTTCCTCTTCCATTTCCAAGCACTTATTCTTTGGCAGCCCCTTTGGGGGGAAAACTAGCACTTCATGCTCAAAATTGGCATCTAATTACCCAGGACAAGTGGGTCTTAAATATAGCATCCCAGGGGTACAGATTTCACTTCCACACGTTGCCAATTCCAAACGGATGGCCAGATCTGCCCCCAAATCAGTGGTCAGAGGCCCAGAAACAAGTCATGTCCCTCATGGATATGAGGGCTATTCAACCAGTACCAGAAAAGGAAAAAGGACAAGGTTTTTATTCAAGACTTTTCCTGGTACTCAGAAAAGACAAATCATGGCGTCCAATTCTGGACTTATCCATTCTAAATACTTTCCTGGACATTCCAAAATTCAAGATGCTGACTCTACAACAGCTACTGCCTATGCTAGGCAAGAATGCATGGTCGGTAACTCTAGACTTAAAAGAGGCTTACCTGCATATCCCAATCAGGGAGTCTTGCAGAAGATACCTCCACTTCAAAGCAGGCTATTTGCATTACCAGATGTTCATCGTGTTACACTGCTGCAGTCATTACACTTGGGTTATCCTGCCGTCAGGCGGTTCCCCAGTCAGCCTGAGTTCCAAAGTCTTGGTCCAGCGTCAGTTGCTGTCGCCTCCTCCCTGACGTCAGTGTGACAGGGTTATATAAAATGCAGCCAACGCCATTTTCTTCAGTCTTTCTTGCCGCGCGGTGCCCGAAGCAAAAGCAGTTTGCAAGTGCCGGTCAGCCGACTCCTGAGATTTTCATTCCGAATCCAGAACCAAAGTCTTCCACAAAGCTAAGTACCCCATTGGGGAAACTTTTTCTTGCCTTAGACTGATGTCATTAAAATTTAATAACAGTATTTCTTGTGGGAAGCAAATACCTTATAAGGATTTCCATTCCTATTGTATCCCATGCCTAGGCCCAGACCATGAAGTCACTGGTTGTCGGTTTTGTGCTAGGTTTAACAAGCGCACTATTAAACGTTGGTTTGATTTTGCCCGACGTTATTTTGGCAGAAAATTCAATTACACCATGCCGTCGGAACTTCCGACGACCAGAATACATAAAAAGCGCAAAGACAAGGACAGGCATCCGAGGCCCAAAACTTACAACGAGGCTTCTTCTAGGCCAGTCGCCGATTCCCCGGTTTTCAGCGAGGTGCCTTCGCAGCCCCTAACGACCGCTTCTGCAGAACTACAGGCTGCCTCTGACTCCCATGTGGAGCTGGCTGGGCCTTCTGATGCTCAAGTTTTTCAGCCACCCAAAACTAACCATTCAGAGGGAACCGAAGTAGCTGAGGAATCCACAGCTTCAGAGGGTGTTTTCAGACCTACTCAGTTAAGCATTAAACCCTCTGCTAAGTCTAAGCCTCCCTTAAAAACAAATAAACAAATACAGCATTCTCCAGGACAGGCCTCTATGTCTAAGAAACAAATGCTCATAATGGCCGAAGACCTTATCACCCTGATCAGGGGGTCCCATCCCCCTCCCGATAAAAGGCCCAGACAGGATGCAGACTATGACTCATCCGACCAGGTGTCCATTTCTTCAGATTCATCCTCAGACCTAGGATATTCTTTACCCCCTTATGAGGATTCTGATGCTGAGGATCAATTCCATCAGCCTCTCCGCCTGAGGACTACTCCTTTGGGGAAATCTTACATACCATGAGGGAGCAGTTCCATTGGGAAGGCCAGGACTACTCAGAATCCAAGAAAAGGCTCAGAGACTTCCTTTTATTACCTCAACACAGACCCCTTGCTATTCCGCCAGTGTTAGATATTGTGGATGATGTGTATACTGAATCCAGCTTAAATCCTGACTCCTTACCTCCAGCCCCAGTTAAACCTGACAGATATTACAGAATCCCTGACTCACACAAATTTCTGTATAAAAGCCCTGTTGCTGACCCTGAAACTATTTCTCAGGGACCCAAAGGGATTAAGGCCTCATCAGCAAAAAAACCTAGTTCCCTCTGACAGAGATTCCAAAGCATTAGACAGATGGGGAAATAAAGTATATATGTCTGCAACTTTAGCAATGAGAGCCTTAAATTGCCAGTTTCACATGCTAAAATATCAGCAATTTTTGATGTCTTAGTTGAAACAAAAAATGCTTCCATATTCAGATCCTCCTAATTTTAAAGAAATACAGGATTTATTGCATGCAGCTGAACAAGTGGGAAAACGTACTTTGCAATGTGGTTTTGATTCTTTAGAGGCCTCCTGTAGAGCAGCAGTTACAGGCTCTGTCATTAGAAGGCATGCTTGGTTAAAAGAACATACGTTACCAGATCATGTTAAAGCAAAATTATTGGATGCACCTTTGCAGCGGGATGTGTTATTTGGAGTTAACGCAGAAGAGGTATTAAAGAAGATGGGAGGATAAGGCAAAATCTATGCAAACGGTGAAGGATTTCTTACAGGTTCAGCCTCCTCGATTTAGCAGAAATTGGCCAACAAAGAATTGGTCCTTTCCAGTTACAGACAGACCTCAAAGGGGCAGATACAGATGTCCAAGAGGTAGAGGTCAACCACAAGGTCCTTACAGGCCTCGACAATGGGGTGCACCAGGCCAGAAGGAAGGGGAAGACAGGCCCCAAACCGTATAAAAAGCAGCCTCAATGACTTCCCACTACAGCTGCCAAACAGCTCTCTCTTGGCAGCCCCCTTAGGAGGAAAACTGGCACTTTTCCATCACAATTGGCATTGGATTACCAAAGACAAATGGGTTCTCAACATTGTATCTCAAGGTTACAGGTTCCACTTTCACACTCTGCCAAGGTTAAAAGGAATGCCAAATCTGCCACCAAATCAATGGGCAGAGGCTCAAAAACAAATTACAGCACTCATGGACATGAGAGCTATTCAAAAGGTACCACCACAGGAGCAAGGACAAGGATTTTACTCAAGACTTTTTCTGGTTTCCAGAAATGACAAAGCCTGGAGGCCCATTCTGGATCTTTCTTCTCTAAACACTTACCTGGATGTTCCAAAATTCAAAATGTTGACACTACAGCAGCTTCTTCCCATGCTGGGCAAGAAAGCTTGGCTCGTGACCTTGGACCTCAAGGAGGCATACCTGCATGTCCCTATCAGACAAAACTGCAGAAGATACCTCAGATTCATAGCAGGTTCAATGCACTATCAATTGTCTGCACTGCGCTTTGGCTTATCTACTGCGCCCAGGGTCTTCATAAAGTGCCTGGCACCAGTAATTGCATTTTGCAGACAGAAAGGAATTCATATTTATCCGTACCTGGACGACTGCCTGATTCAAACAGAGAGCAAGGACATTTTTCTAAATAATCTGGTGTTCGTAAAAAAAGTTATTAAGTTGCCTGGGGTACACAGTAAACGAAAATAAATCAAAACTGGTGCCCTCACAAATATTCCTGGGTGCCAGCTTGAACACAATGGCCCAGATGGCTTATCTCACGCCAGACAAGCAAGGACAACTGACTCAATACTTTCAATTGACGGCAACAAAGACCCAACTCCCTGCAAGAAAAATTCTGCAGGCCTTGGGTTACATGGCATCTTGCATACTACTAATTCCATATGCCAGACTGCATATGAGGAAACTACAATGGTACCTAAAGAGTGTATGGTCTCAACACTGTCAAAGTTTGGAAACAGTTATACCACTAATTCCTTGCCTTCAACAGGAGTTTCGATGGTGGGCTCAAGCTTGTCACCTCAACAAGGGACAGCCTTTCACTCAACCCACAGCCAGGCAAACACTGACAACAGATGCATTGGATTAAGCCTGGGGAGCACACATGGCAGGAAAATGTATTCAGGGCGAGTGGCCCACATAACAAAGGCATCTTCACATCAATCAAAAAGAGGTGCTAGCTGTACAAAATGCCCTTATAGCTTTCAAGGACCTGCTGCATCCAGGACAACTATTACTAAAGACTGACAACACCACCGTTATGTGGTACATAAACAAGCAAGGGGGCACACACACCTTCCCCCTCTGCAGACAAACCATGACCTTGTTGAACACAGCTCTAGACTACCAAGTTCATCTGCAAGCACAATTCCTGCCAGGAGAGAAAAACACGCTGGCAGACGACTTAAGCAGAAACATCATGGATCCCCACGAATAGGAATTTAATCCACAAATATTCAGAATGATAACACAGAAATGGTGGAGCCCGGACATAGATCTGTTTGCATCCCCAATGAATTGCCAGCTACAGAAATTTTGCACAAGGAGTTACCATCCCCAAGCATGGAAAGTGGATGCCCTCTCATTCAGCTGGAAAAACCTACAAGTATACGCTTTCCCTCCTCTACCTCTCCTTCTAAAGGTACTCATAAAAGCCAGACAAGAAGAGCCAAAGATGATCCTGATTGCACCAGACTGGCCATGCCAGCACTGGTACCCAATCGTAAAGAACTTAGCACAAGAACCACCCTGGATTTTGCCTCAAATCCCATATCTGCTGACTCAGCACAACAATCAGATACTTCACAGCCAGCTAAAGACCTTAAACCTAGCTGCATGGAAAATTCCTTAGTGAAGCAAGCAATGCCTCTCTCCAAAGCTGTTATGGATGTCATTCTGGAGGCCAGAAGGCCTAGTACCAGGAAAGCCTATTCGGATAAATGGAAGAGATTCTGTTCCTGGAACCAGGCTCACAGCCTTGACCCTCTTGTCCCAAACATTCCTCAGCTACTACAATATTTAACTGAGATGCTGGACAAGGGCCTCTCCTTTTCATCCATCAAGATCCACACCTCTGCCATTTCTGCTCATTACAACGCAGATCCACCAATTTTCTCTAGTCCTTTGCTAAAACAGTACCTCAGAGGGGCTAAAAACATAAGACCGCCCCGTAGAGCACCTACTTCAACTTGGGACCTCAACTTTGTTTTGGAAAAATTAACTTTACCTCCTTTTGAGCCAGCTAATACAGCAGAATTAAAATATATCTCTTGGAAAACTGCTCTGCTACTGGCAATAACATCAGCACGAAAAGTTTCAGAATTACAAGCACTAATGGCAGTGGAACCTTTCCTCATTTTCCACCAGGACAGGGTGTCTTTAAGAACTAACCCTACATGTATGCCAAAGGTGGTATCAAGTGTGGCTCTAAACCAAACTATTCACTTGCCAACTTTTTATCCAAAACCACAGAATAAAGGGGAGAGACTACTGCATTCTTTGGACATTCACAGGCAGTTATGCTTCTACTTGGACAAAACCAAAGCTTTCAGAAAATCTGAGCAATTATTGGTAGCATATGCTGCAGGAGCACAGAGAAAAGCCATTTCAAAACAGACTATTTCAAAATGGTTAGGACATTGTATACGTTTCTGCTATACACACCATGGGAAACCTGTACCTAGCAGCATTAGATCTCACTCCACCAGGGCAACAGCCACTTCAACTGCCTACCTCAGAGGAGTACCTACCAAGGATATTTTGGAAGCAGCAACATGGAGTTCTGTGCATACCTTCACCAAGCATTACCATTTGCCTTTATACTCCAAATCCAGAGCTGGCTTCTCCACTGCTGTGCTGCAGGGCCTTATAGCCACCCCTAATGCCTTATAGAACCAGCCACCCTACCTCAGCTTTGGGATTCCACCCAAGTGTAATGACTGCAGCAGTGTAACACGAACATAGTACAGTTTTGTACCTACCATAAATGCAGATGTTTGAGTGTAAACACTGCTGCAGTCCAGGTTACCCTCCTTCCTTCCCCTCTTACTTGTTGGTACGTACCTATGTCTTGTACCCTTCACTACCTAAGGGGAGTATTTGCTGGTAACTGAAAGTTGTTTGCTTTTCTTATGTATACTTTACTAGCAATTTGAATTGCCTACCTATTTGGGGGCACCTGACATCTGGGGCAAGAAAAACTGAAGAAAATGGCGTCAGCTGCATCTTATATACCCCTGTCGCACTGACATCAGGGAGGAGGTGACAGCAACCGATGCCGGACCAAGACTTTGGAACTCAGGCCGACTGGGGAACTGCCTGACGGCAGGATAACCCAAGTGTAATGACTGCAGCAGTGTTTACACTCGGACATCTACATTTATGGTAGGTACAAAACTGTACTTTCTCTGCACTGTCCTTTGGCTTATTTACTGTGCCCAGGGTCTTCACAAAGTCCCTGGCACCAGTAATTGCATTTTTCAGACAAAGAAACATTCAAATTTATCCATATCTGGATGATTGCCTAATTCAGGCAGAGGACAAGGACACTCTTCTACAACATCTGGCATTTGTAAAAAGGCTTCTAACATGCCTAGGGTACACCATAAATGAAAAGAAATCACAACTGGTACCCTCTCAAATAATTACATTCCTGGGTGCAAGCTTGAATACAACTGTCCAGATGGCTTACCTCACACCAGACAAACAAATTCAATTGATAACATACTTCAAACAAGTGGCAACAAAAACCGAACTATCTGCAAGACAAATTCTGCAGGCTTTGGGGTTCATGGCATCCTGCATTCTACTAATTCCATATGCAAGACTGCATATGAGGAAACTTCAGTGGTACCTGAAAAGCTTATGGAGTCAACATTGTCACAGCCTGGAAACAATGAATGTTAAGTTGTCCATCTTGCCTTCGTTCTTGCTGTTTGGGTTCGGAGCCGATTCTCGGCTCCGACTTGGCTATCTTCTGTAGCTCGAGAGCTGTTTACTGGCTTGAGGCTACCTCTTATCCCAGCATGCCCAGCATCAGCTACCTAGATCTCATTTGCCGCTTCAGCTGCGAGGTTGCTTCCTTACTGGCTCAGGCTTAGTATAATTTTTTCTATTAATATATTGTTGTTTATTCTTGAAAGTTTTTCAAGTGTTTGTCTATTTTTTGTCTAGATAATATTCCTTTATCCCTTATCACTTTCTTGTGTATTTTAGCTTTGTTGGCCATCGCTCCATAACTCGCAGGCCTTCTGTTCCCTTGAACTCATTTAAATTATAGAGTCCCCCCCCCCAGGATAGTCGTTTAAATTAGAGGCTTTCCTTTTGTTCCTTAACTGTAAAAAAAAAGTCTATTTGTTTCTTGTTTTTTGTAGTATAGCTGTTATTATTGTTGTTGTGGTTGTTGTTACTATAATGTCTAAAGATACCAAGGTATCTGGCTTCAAAAACTGTGACTCATGCTGTCAGAAAATGTCTCTGACAGATGGGTACACTAGTTGTGTATATTGTGTGGGCGCTGTTCACCTGCAGGACTCCTGTTCTATATGTCACGCTTTTATTCCAAGGGTCCTGCAGGAGCGCAAAAACAAATTAATCCTTCAGGGATTATTGAAGTCTCAGGATTCTCCGGCTAAAAGTACTCAGCCAGCAAAATCCTCTAAGTCTGTCAAGCCGTTGGTTCCACCTTCGGAGCTGACTCCTTTACTTGACCAACCAAGTATGTCGGTGCCAGCTGGCACTGACAAGTCAACTCCTCCGTTGGCTCCATCTGCTATTTCGGAGCTGTCTCGGAGCCATAAGAGACTGAGGTCTCCATCCTTGTAATCCATCCACTCGGCACCTCAGTCACCTTTGTTACAGAGTGAAAGTAGCCATCATTCTTCCCACTCCTCTCGATCCACTAGATTATCAGATCATGATGTGGAGAAAGTAGTAAGTAGGTTGCTTAAGTCACAGGCACTGGCAAACATTCTGTCCAGCCCATCTCAACAGGTATAGGCTCCAACAGCCTCTATTTCTGTATCTCCTCCGACTACATTTAGCTTTGAGCCGGAGACCATGGATCTGCAGGTAGTAGAACTGTCGGCACCGATCATCATCTCTCCTTCATTTCCAACGTTGGCTCCGATTACCTCGATTATACCTTCTATCGAGGGATCTGGGCGCCAAGGCTCTCTCGTTGGCTCCGAGGGGGGGGGGGTGGCGTTGAACCCTTGTCTGACCCCGTTCTCCCCTTGGAGCTTCGGCGCAGGTGAGCTCGGCTCCAACATCGGCCTTGAAGCTGTCACCCTCGATGTGGAGAAAGACTCCTGTTTCTTCGAGCCGGAGCTTTCTCTGCCTGGAGGTCGGGACGGCTTTGAGGTCATGCGGAGTGTACTGTCCCCTGAAACAGCTCTACTGCCAGCTCCATCGGCTCCTGCCTCCGTGGTGTCTGTTCCAACCTCTACTCCTCCTCCAGACCCCAGGCGTAGGGAACCTATGCCCCAGGACACCCCATTGGGTGATCCCTCTTCTTCCGCAGCCTCCCCTGATCACTCAGAGGAGCTTCCCCGGAAGAAGAAGTGCAAGAGGAAACACATAGACTCCCCTGAGTGTGTCACTTCAGATACAGACATAGATGAATAGGAAGGGTCCCCAAGGTTTCCCTCTGAAGATGTTTCCTTTTCGGACATCCTTGAAATGCTTAGACAGAGGAGGGACTGGACTTCCCTAGCCCCTACCGAGGATGAGTCTGTATACCCGGACGCATTCAGTTCCTCACCTTCCAACTCCTGGGTATCTCCTCCATTCGATCCAGTCATGTCTGTAGTGGCTTGAAAGGCTTGTTCAGCTCCAGATTCTGTGGAACCTACTCCGAGGAGACCAAGCAAATTTATTACAGCCCCCCAGGACAAGCAGTTCCTCTCCAAAGGTGTGCCTGTTGATGCCATGGTGGTAGCAGCAGTCACCAAGAAAGAGTTAGCAGAAACCTCTTCATCTGTTCATCCTCCGAACAAAGAGTGTCGGACGATGGACAGATATGGAAAGCAAATGTTTGCTTCAGCGACCTTTTCAATGAGGTCCCTGAATTATCTGTGCCATTTTACACATCTTCAAAGGGATCTCCTGAAAGAGCTTGGAGATACCCTTCAAGATTCTACAGCTGAGGGAGAACCAGCTAAAGTAGCTTCTCAGCTTGCGACTCTTAATTCCATAGTCAACTCCTCCATGAGGCTGATTTCCTATGCAGACGATGGAGTGAGCAGAGCCGCAGGGACAGGTGTGGCTCTCAGGAGACATGCTTGGATGTGGCTGTGTCAGTTTGCGGAACTCTTTCGAGCGTCCTTCACCAATACTCCCTTTGATGGCTCCTTTCTCTTTGGGCCTCAGGTGAAAGACATGTTGACCAGGTGTGAGCAGGAAGGCAAGACTTTCTCTGCTGTGGGAATCTGTTTTTCCACTCCTTCCAGACCTTATCCCAAGGGTCAGAAGAGTGGAAAGATGTGGTTCCAAAAATCCCAGGGATCCTTGCCTGACACACGTGGTGATTTTTCCCCCAGGGGCAGAGGGAGAAACAACAATAGCAGACACCACCCTCATGGCAGAGGGGGACCGCAAAACCAGGGTGACAGAGAAACCTTCTCTGCCAAACTCCAGCATCCCTGAAGGGTTGCCCGACTGCTCGCCGCTGTACCCAAAAGCCTGGCAAAATATGACAAGAGACAGATGGGTACTATCCATCATATCTGGAGGTTACAAAATTCCCTTCCATCAATCGCCTATGGAATCAAAAAAGCCCATCCCAGATGTCCCACCCAATCTAAGAGATCAAGCAGTCACAGAAGTTTCAAGACTGCTAGAAGAAAGAGCCATTCAAGAAATCCCCACAGACCAACTAGGATCTGGAACTTACTCAAGATTCTTTTTAGTACCAAAAAAGATAGGGGACTGGAGACCAGTACTGGATCTCCGCAGATTGAACAAATCTGTACAAAAAGAAAAGTTCCGGATGGTGACACTGCAGTCCATTTTCCATTTTCTGGGTCAAGACAATTGGATGTGCTCGATACATCTTCAGGACGCGTACTACCATATCAAGATGGACAGACGCTCCTGGAGATTTCTTCGCTTCCGGGTAGGGGCCAGTCATTACCAGCTCAGAGCTCTGCCCTCTGGTCTCACCTCAGCCCCCAGGGTGTTCACCAAGTGTATGGCAGTAGTCACGGCTCACCTGAGGCATCAAGGATTTCAGGTGTTTCCCTATCTAGACGACTGGCTCCTGACTGCTGCCACCAGGCGTCAACTTTTAGAGGCATGGGATTATACAATCACATCATGCACTCAACTAGGCATTACAGTAAATTTCAAAAAATCTGCCTTGTTGCCCTGTCAGTCTATCACATACATAGGAGCAGAATTAAACACAAAAGAAATGTTTGCAATATTACCACAGGAAAGAGTTTCCACTATTCGTCAACAAGTGTTAATTCTAATGCAGAACAAAAGGGTTCAAGTCAGACATGTCCTCCAATCTCTAGGCTCCATGGCAGCTGCCATTCTTCTTGTCCCATTAGCACGTTTCCACATGAGAATCCTTCAGTGGCTTCTTTTCACGCAGTGGTCTTTCTAGGCGCTACCCATGTCTCACATGATCCTGATCACAGAAACATGCAAAAGGCACCTTTCTTGGTGGATGGTCTCCCCACTAGTAATTCAGGGCAAACCTTTCATACAACCCCCTCCTGTAGCCACAGTGACCACGGATGCCTCCTTGATAGGATGGGGGGGGGCATTATCTAGGCAGGACAGTCCAAGGCACTTGGCAACCTCACGAGTACCATCTGCATATCAATGTCCTAGAAATGAGAGCAGTTCTTCTAGCATTGCAAGCCCTTCAAGACTCTCTTCCTTCCCAGACCATTGCAATCCAAATGGACAACATGTCAGTAGTGTGGTACATCAACAAACAGGGCGAGACCAGGTCTTACCCCTTGTGTCGTGAAGCACTCAGACTGTGGCAATGGGTATTTCCTCCCAACGTTTTCTGATAGCAATGCAGATCCCTGGGAAATCCAACATTATAGGGGACAGGCTCAGCAGAGCTATCCTCATGCCTCATGAGTGGTCTCTGAATCAGGAAGTTGTGGATCTTATCTTCTGCAAATGGGGACAGCCTTGCTGTGAGCTATTTGCCACTCCTCTCAACAACAAATGCAGCAGCTACTTCTCCCTACTTCCTCTTCCAGGTCATATACCCAGAGATGCTCTAGTCCACGATTGGCCTCAGGGACTCCTTTATGCTTTTCCCCTAATTCCAAGACTCACACAGAAAGCAAAATCGTTGGGTTGCAAAATGATCCTCATTACCCCATATTGGCCTCAACAAATATGGTTCCCATTCCTACTCCTCCACCTTCTGGATCAACCTTGGATTCTGGACCCGGTTCCAGATGATCTGATTCATCAATCAGGCAGGTTGCACCAATCCCTTCAAACTCTCCAGCTCACAGCTTGGTTACTCCACTTCCAACCTTAGCCAGGCTTTCCAGTATCTCCCCACCAGTCCGTGATATTATTGTTTCTTCACATAAGTCTACTAAGAGGAAAACGTATGCTAGTAAATGGAAACTGTTTTCTTACTGGGCAGAATCTAGAAATTTGGATCATTTCTCAGCCGCAGTCCATTGAATTTCTAGCACAGCTTTTTCAGTCTGGTGCGGCTACCGCTACCATTAGAGTACAATTAGCTGCCATTTCTAATTTTCATATCGGTATGTTTAATTCCAGCGTAATGTCTCATAAGCTCTGCATGGCCTTTATGAAAAGGAACATCTCTTCTTAGACCCCCAGTTAGAGATCCTACCCCTCCTTGGGATCTCAGTTTAGTTTTAGCCACCTTAATTTTGCCTCCCATTGCCTCCCATTGCATCATGCTCTTTAAAATTTCTTTCTTGGAAGACACTTTTTCTGGTTGCTATCACTTCAGCTAGATGTGTCTCAGAACTTCAAGCACTATGTGTTCGTCCTCCTTACCTGGTGTTTCACAAGGACAAAGTTTCTCTGAGGACCAGTCCATCCTTTATTCCTAAAGTCTGCTCAGAGAACAATTTAAATCAGTCCATAGATCTCCCAGTTTTCTTTCCTAATCACAGCAACAAGGCAGAATACAAGCTCCACCAACTGGATGTACACAGACAATTGCATTTTTACCTCCATAGAACTAAGGAAGTAAGAAAGTCATACCAGTTATTTCTTTCTTATGCTTTCAACAAACAAGACCTTCCAGTTTCTAAAGTGACCCTATCCAGATGGTTATCTGATACTATTGCCTTTCTTTATCAGTTATGAAATAAAGAGCTTCCAGCTAAACCAAAAGGTCATTCCACTAGAGCATTAGCCACCTCTGTAGCTTTTCAGTCTAGGTTGCCCATAGACTCAATCTGTGCAGCTGCCACTTGGGCAAACCCCCACACTTTTATCTCTCATTACAAGGTAGATATGGTCTCCCGGAGCAGAGCTTCCTTTGGTTCTACTGTTCTGAAGAGTTTGTTCCAATGAGCCACCCAAGATTTTAGGTGCTAGGGACACTGTCCCAAACAGCAAGAATGAAGGCGAGATAGACAACTTAACATAAAGAAGTTATATACCTACCATAACTTTCCATGTTAGTTGTCTTCATCTCGCCTTTCTTCTTGCATCCCTCCCTCCTTCCCCCTTCCTAGAGGATTGTGAGGAGATCCGTTTTGTTTTCACTGGTTGAGCATCTTTTATTACTTCACATGCCAGGTAATTTATAACTCTTTCCTTGTTTAGGTGTATTGGACAACCAGGTTTTAGGAACTGGTTACTCTACTTATGTCTAGTGTGTGCTATCACAAAGGAGATCTGGGTAGTTGATACTGGGCATGCTGCGATAAGAGGTAGCCTCGAGCCAGTAAACAGCTCTCGAGCTATAGAAGATGGCTCAGTCAGAGCCGAGGATCGGCTTCGAACCCAAACAGCAAGAAGGAAGGCAAGATGAAGACAACTAACATGGAACGTTATGGTAGGTACATAACTTCTTTTTCCTCTCATTCCTTGCCTGCAACAGGAGTTCCTTTGGTGGGCAGAGGCATGCCACCCAAACCCTGACTACAGACGCATCAGACTATGCTGGGGGGCCCATCTGGCAGGGAGATGCATTCAGGGCGAATGGAGCCCATATCAAATGCACCTACATTTCAACCAGAAAAAAATGCTAGTTGTACAGAATGCTCTGACAGCCTTCAAGGACTTCCTTCATCCAGGGCAACTACTGATAAAGACGGACAACACCACAGTTATGTAGTACATAAATAAGCAGGGGTGTACCCATTCCTACCCCCTTTGCAGACTAGCCATGGCCTTGTGGAACACAGCCTTGACTTACCAAATACATCTTCAAGCTCAATTCCTGTCAGGAAAGCAAAATACTCTGGCAGACGACCTAAGCAGAAATCTTATGGACCCACACGAATGGTAACTGGATCCACAAATCTTCAGCATGTTGACACGAAAATGGGGGAACCCATACATAGATCTGTTTGCCTCTCCCCAAAACTATCAGTTGGACAAATTCTGCACAAGAACTTATCAAAAAAAGGTTTGGAAAGTGGATGCTTTATCCTTCAGCTGGAAAAACCTATCAGTCTATGCCTTTCCCCCTCTGCCTCTGCTCTCCAAGGTTTTACTAAAAGTGAGACAGGAAAAAACAAAAATGATTCTGATTGCTCCAGACTGGCCTCGCCAACACTGGTACCTGCTTCTAAGGAACATGTCACACCTTTCTCCGTGGTACTTGCCTCAGACACCTCATCTATTGTCTCAGCAGAACTATCAAATTCTGCACACTAAGCTCCAAACTCTGAATCTTGCAGCATGGCTAATCAACTAATTTCACCAATCACATCTCTCAGTAAACCTGTGATGGATGTCATTTTGGAGGCCAGAAGGCCTAGTACTAGAAAATCTTATGCAGATAAATGGAAGAGATTCTGTGCTTGGAACCAAGCACAAGGAATAAACACAGCAATGCCCAATATTTCTCAGATTTTGCAATATTTAACTGAGATGCTTCACAAGGGCCTATCTTTTTCTTCTATAAAAATCCATGCCTCTGCCATCTCAGCTCATTACATCACAGAGCCTCCTCTCTTTTCTCATCCCCTGCTGAAGCACTACCTCAGAGGGGCCAAAAATTTAAGACCTCCCAGGAGAGCACCGACCCCTGCATGGGACCTCAATTTTGTGCTGTAAAAACTCATCCTACCTCCTTTTGAACTCGCTGCTACTGCAGACATAACATTTCTTTCTTGGAAGACAGTCTTTCTTTTAGCAGTCACTTCAGCTAGAAGGATTTCAGAACTACAGGCTGTCATGGCAGTGGAGCCTTTCATTTTCTTTTACCCGGACAGGGTGGCCCTCAGGACCAATCCTTCTTTTATGCCTAAGGTTGTATCCAGTGTGGCTCTTAACCAGACCATTCACCTGCCAATTTTTTTCCCAAATCCGCAGAATAAGGGAGAGCGAATTCTGCATTCATTGGATGTACACAGACAACTAAGATTCTACTTAAACAGGACAAATTCTCTAAGAAAGTCTGAGCAACTACTGGTGGCATTTGCTGCAGGAACAGAGGGGAAGGCTATTTCAAAATGGATAAGCCATTGTATTCGTTTCTGCTACATGCACCATGGTAAACCTGTCCCCGAGGGGATCAGATCCCATTCCACCAGGACTGCATCTACTTCTGCAGCCTTTCTCAGAGGGGTTCCTACCAGAGACATTCTAGAAGCTGCTACTTGGAGCTCAGTTCATACATTCACAAAACATTACCATTTACCTCTCTTTTCTAAATCCATGGCAGGCTTTGCCACTGCTGTCCTGCAGGGCCTTATAGCTGCTCCTAATTCTGTTTAATTCCATCCTCCCATCCATAGCTTTGAGATTCTACCCAAATGGAATGACTGCAACAGTGAAACACGAAGAACATAGTACAGTTGTGTACATTTACCATGAATGTAGATGTTTGAATGTATTCACTGTTGCAGTCCGGGTTACCCACCCGACAGCCCCCTTTCTTCTCTATTATTATACCTCTTCTTTCCTTCACTATGCTCAAAAGCCTTTGTGGTGTATTTGCTTTTAGTTGGAGGTAAATTTTTTGTGTTCTAAAATACATGTATATATATATATATATATATATGTATATATATATATATACACACATATATACACGTATATATATTTCCTCCCCATTTGTGGGGCACCTGACATCTGGGGCAAGAAAAACTGATTAAAATGGCATCGGCTGCATGTTTTATACCCCCTGACGACCTGACGTCATGGAAGAGGAGACAGCAACCGACGCAGGACCCAAGACTTTGTTATTCAGGCCGACTGAGGGCAACCTGCCAGCAGATTACCCAAATGTAATGACTGCAACAGTGAATACACTCGAACATCTACATTTATGGTAAGTGTACACAACTGTACTTTTTCAGTATTAATTTTAGTCTTTTAATATATTCCTTATTAAGTTTTATTTGCATTCGTTCATGTTTTATTGTTGATCCTTCAGAATTCCGAAATATTTATACACTCCCTCTTGCTCAAGTTCTTTTATGTCATATTCCTGTCTAAGACTGATGTTTTATTGGTGCTACAGCTTTTCTGCTGTAAAGGTTGCTTTTGTACATTTGTCAAGACCAAATGACATTCTTATGTCATCTGAAAAAGTTTTGACCACTTGCAGTTGTGCTTTCAGGTCCTCATCTGATGAGCTGTACAGCTTTAAATCATCCACAAAAAGAAGATGAGAAGTCTTTACACTTTGTTGTTTTCTGGGAGCCAAATTGTAGCCATGACCTAATCAGCTTAATGGGTTAAGGGCATGACAGAAGACCAGCAGTGATAGAGTCACCCTGGAATATTCCCCTTTATATCTTTATCCCTGGAACAATAATATATCCTTTATCATGGCTTAACTGCAAAGTGGTTTTCCACTGTTTCATGGTCGCTGTAGTGTAATCGATCAGTGTAAGTATGCATCTTATACAGTTTTAAGCACTCTTTTATCCATGAATATGGGATGCTGTCAAATGCTTTTTTGTAGTCGATCCATGCCATACTTATATTCTTTCCCTTTTTACCGTTTTCCATTATGACTTTATTTAACAGCAAATGATCCTTTGTTGCATATGATTTTTCTGGTACCCTTTTGTTCTGTTGCTATGATTGAGTTTTCTTCTAAATGTCTATAAACTCTATCGTCATCAATTCCAGTGTATAGTTTTTACATTGCCAGAAGGCAAGTTTATTGGCCTATACTTTTTAGGATAGTTTGCAGGTTCACTCAGGTAAGAGTATTGTTTTTCCTGTTGTTAACCAGGCTGGTGTCTGTTTGGGGTGTGCATATAAATAGTTCTTACTCATGGCTAAATCTTCTTGTAGAGGTGTTAATATTTATAGCCAGAAGTTAGCTACTGCATCTGGGCTTGGGGTGTTCCAGTTAGTATCTGTTCTTAACTTTGTTTCAATCTCTCTTTCTGTTACTTCATTCCATTTCATATCCTGTACATTTGCGCTTCTTATTCTTTCTTTTAATTCTTCTATCCATTTACCAACTTTATGTTTCACAAGATCTTCATTGATATTTCTCCAAAATCTATCTATTTTTTTTAGTAGTGTTTCAATTCCTTTTGCCTTGTTTCTTACTTCTCAATTAACTTTTTGGGTCATCAATGGATTGCTTTTTTTGTACTTTTCCTTTATATTTATCTGCATATCCTCTAAGTTTTTCTGCCTGTGCTGATAGTTTTAGTTTATTATTTGAGATAGTGTATGATAGATCTTGACCTGTTTTAATACTGGACATTGCTTTCATCACATTTATCTTTTTGAGTATTTTTGTTCCCTCTTCTGTGCTCTTCTAACAGTGATACTTCTTGTTTCAATTGCTTTATTTTTTTCTCTGTTCATTACTGCCATGATGGCATTTGACTTCTTCCCTTCCTTTCCCTTACTGCCCTGTGTTTTGTGGTTAGAATTTATCTGTTATTAATTTAGTTGCACAGTAATGTATCCTATTTACTTCTGTTATATGGCATGAATCTCTATGAAGAGTCCTAATTACTATGTTCATTTGTTTTGTCAGTCTTCTTTTTGGATTTTATTGACTTTTTGTAGTCCATTTCTTTCATTGATTTTAATATGTCTATCCATCTCTATTAGATCAAGCAACTCTTCTTTTAGATCATTTTCTTCTAAACTGAAGGCACATTCTTTTTTCAATGTTTCATGTGGGCATTCTACAGAACGTCCCAGAGTATCTTCCTGTGCAACATTCTATTTAGTTTCATCCTGTGTCATCCGTTGCTCTTTCATATGGGAACTCACTACTCAATCTCCATAGCATTAACTGCATCAGAGTTCCCTGTTCCTTCCCTTGCTGTCCAACTCCAACTGAACTGTAGTACTGGTTTCCTATGGAAGGCTCCAAAGTGTTTTCATATGGCAACTGATCAGATGTTTCTTGCTCCACTGGTTTCTCCTTAATTTGGGGATCTGTTGCTCTATCTTGCTGTGATGTTATCAGAGTTAGATTTTCTACACTAAATCCTTCACTTTGCAGGTAATTCATAACCTTAGTTTCTATTTCTTTAACTTCTCCATTACGAATCCTCTTTGTATTCTTATATTTTTGTATTGTAAAATGTTCCATATCTGATGGCTTTGCCTGTATTTCTCTTCATATATCTTTGGTGTTGCTCTTTTTGTATTGATTAGTTTTGCTTTCTCCTTTGCATAAATATTGCATCATATTAAATCTCTTTTTCCTTCCCATGTCCAT
This sequence comes from Protopterus annectens, assembly GCF_019279795.1. Taxonomy (NCBI): domain Eukaryota; kingdom Metazoa; phylum Chordata; order Ceratodontiformes; family Protopteridae; genus Protopterus; species Protopterus annectens. The sequence goes on along the minus strand of NC_056729.1, from coordinate 1,486,979,211 downwards.
ATTTCTTCTTCAGATGTCTCCTGCTCCTCCTGTTTCTCCTTACTTGGGTGACTCGTTCCATCATGCAACATGTCTTAGACATTCTACACCATATCCTTCACTTCGCAGGTATTCCATAACTTCAACTTCTATTTTTTTTTCCTACAGTAAGAATTTGCGAATTTCTTACACAACTTCTCTTAAACCTTATTGCACCATGTAATTATTTAAACAACAACCCATGCATTTTTGTGGAACACATGCAATAGGGTAAAGAACATAATGTGTAATTATGCATATAATTTAGGAAACTGTTTGCATTGTGCTTTACTCCTTCACGAAAATAATCCCAACACAGTTAAGAATAAAATGGCAAATATGATGATAAGTATGCAAGCTAAATTCCCAATATCCATTTTACAGTTGCATCTATTTTGGTCATTTTACAAGGCTGCCTGCTTCTTCTTCACAACCTAATGAATTTGCATTTCCCATATTGGAACAGAGTACAGTTTGTAACAGATTCACTCTCCCAGAAAAGCTTTTTATAATTTTCTCTAACTGCATACTGTATTGTGAATACATACTTCATTCTAATGATTTTGCACATTTGGCTGGTCGCTGGTGTTTCTAAGTGCTTCAGAGTGCATGTATGACTGGTGATTGAATATCTCTTTCCTGCTGCTGCTGCTATGTAGTTAAGTTTGATTGAGATGAGGTCCCTGACCAATATATAGGCAGCCCATACAGGTCAGTGACAACAGCAGTCACAGATCAGCTTCAAGATTTTTTTCTTTGCTAGTAATGTATGTTACTTTCTGACGTAAGTTATTTAGCTTTTTATTTTTATTTTTTTTTTGCTTGAATTCTGAAATTCCACCTAGAAAAGAATAAATGAAAGTCCTTAGACATAAATGCAATGTACTTCTACTTTGACCACGTTATTAAGTCCTTAAGAAGTAACACAAAAGCTTAGTTATTTCATCATTTATTGATGGGTACTGTGGAATGTAACAGCATGGGAAAGGATAACTGATCACAATGACAGAGAAAAGCTTAAAGTGGATCTTTTTTGAGCAATGCAAATATTTAATTAAGAAACATTTTCTTTCTCTATGTAGTGCACTTATTAAGTTGGACTTGATTGCTGAATTGTATCTTTAACTTAAATTCAGCTCTCTGACTGTGTGCATGGACACTGCACAGTGTCACATAACTGTCAAAAAAATGGAATGACTATATATATATATATATATATATATATATATATATATATATTTAAATAGAGTAGGATTTGTGGCATTGCCTGTGTTGGGACTTGATAGCCACATCTTCTATAGTTATAGGCCAGACCCTGATTTAAGTACAATGTCTTGCTGGTTTATTGTGACCATGGCTTATTGCTTAGTGCAGAATTAGAGCAATTGTTATGGCACACTGCATTCACCAGTAAGGCAAAGAGATTGTATTTAGCAGGTGTATCTTAAAATTCCTAATTGAAAATATTCATGCTTCATCTCAATTATAACAGTGTTTTTTAACATTAGCATTCTTTAATTGTTTACAGTCTGTTGAAAAAATGAAAAATAAATTTGAGCGCGCAAGTTCCAACTTGTGCCTTAAGTGCAGGACACTTTGTCATGCATTTAATGCGTATATGTTAAACCCTAAACTATTTCTGAATATGTTTTTATATGTCTAGATATTTTTTATTTATTTATTTATCATTTGTTGACCGGGAAAGTCCGACTAGGTTCCACAGAGCCTGTTTTCAGCAGAGGCCCGGGGAGAAATGCTCCAGATGCATGTCTTTGGAATGTGGGAGGAAACCAGGGTACCCGGAGGAAACCCATGCGAACACAGGGAGAACATGCAAACTCCACATAGAAGGCACCCCAGCCAAGAATCGAACTGGAGAACCTCTTGCTGGGAGGTGACAACCTTAACCACTGCACCACTGCGCCGCCCATATATAAGTATGGCATTCTTTGAGCCATTTACTTCTAAGGGACTTGAGCTATTTCTAGCAAATCTGCTTATGTTCTAATTTTTGAGCTAAATTTGCTTATGTTTTCTTTGTAGAAATGTGTTATTTAATTATCTGTTTTTGTCATCTCAAGTAGGCCACTGGGGATGCACAAGCCAGTGCATTTCTTTGTGCCGGTCCCAAGCCCGGATAAATGGGGAGGGTTGCGTCAGGAAGGGCATCCGGCATAAAACTTCTGCCAAAAATTACTGATGCGGAGAACTTTTCATAATTGCATACCGGTTCGGTCGAGGCCCGGGTTAACAACGACCGCCACCAGTACTGTTAGCCAACAGGGTGCTGGCGGAAATTGGGCTACTGTTGGCCGAAGGAGAAGAGGAGGCGTGCCCAAAGGCAGGAAGATAGGAGGAAGGTTAGGAGTGTAGCAGTGAGGGTAGGAACTTTGAATGTTGGCAGTATGACTGGTATAGGAAGAGAGCTAGCTGATATGATGGAGAAGGAAGGCTGATATATTGTGTGTGCAAGAGACCAGATGGAAGGAAGTAAGGCCAGGTGTTTAGGAAATGGGTTCAAATTGTTTTATCATGGTGTGGATGGCAGGAGAAATGGGGTAGGGGTTATACTAAAGGAACAATATGCCAAGAGTGTTTTAGACGTGAAGAGAGTGTCTGACCGAATGATGTTTATGAAGCTCGAAATTGATGGTGTAATGATGAATGTTGTTAGTGCATATGCTCCTCAAGTTGGGTGTGCGATGGAAGAGAAAGAGAAATTTTGGAGTGAGTTGGATGAAGTTGTGGTGAGTGTACCCAAGGGTGAGAGACTAGTGATTGGAGCGGACTTTAATGGGCATGTTGGTGAAGTGAACAGAGGGATGAGGAAGTGATGGGTAGGTATGGTGTTAAGGAGAGGAATGCAGAAGGTCAGATGATTGTGGATTTTGCGAAAAGGATGGACATGGCTGTGGTGAATACGTATTTTAAGAAGAGGGTGGAGCATAGGGTGACGACAAGAGTGGAGGAAGATGCTCACAAGTTGATTATATACTATGTAGGAGGGCCAGTCTTAAGGAGATTGGAGACTGTAAAGTGGTGGCAGGTGAAAGTGTAGTTAAGCAGCATAGATTAGTGGTATGTAGAATGACGTTGGTGATCAAGAAGAGGAGGAGGAATGTGAAAGCTGTGCCAAGGATTAAATGGTGGAAGTTAAAAAGGGTGATTGTGAAGTGGAGTTTAGGGAAGAGTTAAGACAGGCACTGGGAGGCAGTGGAGAGTTACCGAATAGCTGGGTAACTACAGCAGAACTAGTAAGGGTGACTGCTAGAAAGGTGCTTGGTGTGACATCTGGACAGAGGAAGGAGGACAAGGAGACCTGGTGGTGGAATGAGGAAGTACAGGAGAGTATACAGAGGAAGAGGCTGGCGAAGAAGAAGTGGGATTGTCAAAGAGATGAAGAAAGTAGACATGAGTATAAGGAGATGAGGAGCATGGCAAAGAGAGGTGGCGAAAGCTAAGGATAGGGCATATGGAGAGTTGTACGAGATTGGACACTAAAGAGGGAGAAAAGGACCTGTACCGATTAGCTAGACAGAGGGACAGAGCTGGGAAAGATGTGCAGCATGTAAGGGTGATAAAGGATAGTGAGGGAAAGGTACTCACAAGAGAGGAGAGTGTGTTGAGTAGATGGAAAGAGTATTTTGAGAGGCTGATGAATGAAGAGAATGAGAGAGAGAGAAGGTTGGATGATGTGGGGATAGTGAATCAGGAAGTGAAACAGATTAGCAAGGAGGAAGTAAGGGCAGCTATGAAGAGGATGAAGAATGGAAAGGCTGTTGGCCCAGATGACATACCAATGGAAGCATGGAGGTGCTTAGGAGAAATGGCAGTGGAATTTCTAACTAGATTGTTTAATGAAATTTTGGAAAGTCAGAGGATGCCTGAGGAGTGGAGAAAAAGTGTTTTGGTACCTATCTTTAAGAATAAGGGTGATGTGCAGAGCTGCAGTAACTACAGAGGGATAAAACTGATTAGTCACAGCTTGAAGTTATGGGAAAGAGTAGTGGAAGCAAGGTTAAGAAGGGAGGTGATGATTAGTGATCAGCAGTATGGTTTCATGCCAGGAAAGAGCACTACAGATGCAATGTTTGCTCTGAGAGTGTTGATGGAGAAATACAGAGAAGGTCAGAAGGAGTTGCATTGCGTCTTTGTAGACTTGGAGAAAGCATATGACAGGGTGCCTAGAGAAGAGTTGTGGTATTGTATGAGGAAGTCGGGAGTGGCAGAGAAGTACGTAAGAGTGGTACAGGATATGTACGAGGGTAGTGTGACAGTGGTGAGGACTGCAGTGGGAGTGACAGATCCGTTTAAGGTGGAGGTGGGATTACATCAAGGATCAGCTCTGAGTCCTTTCTTATTTGCAGTGGTGATGGACAGGTTGACAGATGAGATCAGACAGGAGGCCCGTGGACTATGATGTTTGCAGATGACATTGTGATCTGTAGTGAGAGTAGGAATCAGGTTGAGGAGACTCTGGAGAGGTGGAGATATGCTCTAGAGAGCAGAGGAATGAGGGTCAGCAGGGCTAAGACAGAATATATGTGTGTAAATGAGAGGGAGGGTAGAGGAATGGTGAGGATGCAGGGAGTAGAGTTGGTAAAGGTGGACGAGTTTAAGTACTTGGGATCAACAGTTCAGAGTAATGGTGAATGTGGAAGAGAGGTGAAGAAGAGAGTACAGGCAGGGTGGAATGGGTGGAGAAGAGTGTCAGGAGTGATTTGTGACAGACGGGTATCCGTAAGAGTGAAAGGGAAGGTCTACAAGAGTGTAGTGAGACCAGCTATGTTATATGGGTTGGAGACAGTGGCATTGACAAAAGGCAGGAGTCAGAGCTGGATGTGGCAGAGTTAAAGATGTTAAGATTTGCAATCGGTGTGACTAGGATGGATAGGATTAGGAATCGGTATATTAGAGGGTCAGCTCATGTTGGACAGTTTGGAGACAAAGCAAGAGAGACGAGATTGCGTTGGTTTGGACATGTGCTGAGGAGGGATGATGGGTATATTGGGAAAAAGATGCTAAGGATGGAGCTGCCAGGTAAGAGGAATAGAGGAAGGCCTAAGATAAGGTTTATGGACGTGGTGAGAGAGGACATGCAGGCGGTTGGTGTGACAGAGCAAGATGCAGAGGATAGGAAGAAATGGAAAGAGATGATCCGCTGTGGCGACCCCTAACGGGAAAAGCCGAAAGAGAATGATGATGATGTCATCTCAAGTAGGTCATATTTTCAGTTTATTGTTTATTTCTTTGTGTATTCTTCAATAACTCATACAGCAGAAGAAAGTTAGACTAACATTTGACAGTGTTACAACAAACTTTATTTTTGAAAATGTATTTTGTGTAGGAATAGTATTGTACTGAAGTTTAGAGAATGTAACATTTCTTCTAAGTTTACATGGTATAGAAACTTGATTGTGAGTGCTTTTTCCTTATTTTTGAAGAATATGATGTACACATAATGTCTGATAAAATATCCTGTTCTTTCTTACAAAAAGAATGGCTAATCGGTTTGCCTTATCTTGCAGGATGACCTATTGCTGTCATCACTGTTATCATTTGTTTGCATGTCCTCCCCTTTTACACATGGGCTTTTGCTGGCTGCTCCTTTTACCTCCCATATGCCAAAGAGATGTCCTTAGAAAAACTGACAGCCTTTTAAATTGTTCCTAAGTGTGCTTGTGTAGTGTGTGTACGTATGCATGTATATGTGTGCATGTGCACCTAATATACACTTAAGCTTACACACACACACACACACACACACACACACACACACACACACACACACACACACACACACAGACACACGCACATCCATTGATGGACTAGTATCCAATCCAACATTAACATTTGTCTTTGTTGCCCTGCAGAGACAAGCTCTAGGCCCAACATTAACCTGAGTAGGATAAAAACATACCAGCAGATAAAAGAATACATCACTTTGTTATTTTGTAACAAAAAAAAAATTAAAATGCTTCTCTACACAGTTAGTTGCATGAAAAATGTTTTCTCCATCTTTGGTATTCCTATAAGAGACTAGTAAAAAAACATTGCATTATATGCTTTGCAGCCTTTCAGTATGCATAACTTTCATGTTTAGGTGCAGTTTAATCTCAGTTGAAAGTACAGTAGAATGTTAAAGCCCTTGGAAGTAATCTTACTGAACACTTTTTTTCTCCATACCTGTCTCTCTTACATTGTCATGATGTTTGTTTGAAATTGCAGATATTTCAGATCTGGAGCATTTTCTGTCTGCCTTTGAAAGGAGGCAGGATGAGGTGATTAAGGCTGCCCAGAACCTGTTGACAGGCGAACAGGCACCCATGAGGCGTAAGTTACTACAAGACCTCATTTACAACCTGAATGAAAACATTTCAGCTGAAACTAGGGAGGAGGACAGCAAGTGGTTTCAAGGTAAGTCTCACTGTAACTTAGTTAGTTATCTAATAATAATCTTTTCCACTGTTTTAGAAATACTGGCCATTTTGTACGATCTCTGCATTTCATAACTGTTGTTTTACCAAAATCGTCAGACCTCTGATGCAGTGGTCCAAGCTACTTACTGCTTCATTTAAGGGTGAGTTCTTCAGTTAAAGGGTAGTATGCAGAGTCTATCATGATGAAATATATTAGTCTGGTTTGCAGAAGGTTTAACATTAGCTAATCAGTAATAGTTCAACTACTGTTAAATCTGTCAGTCTGCTGAGTGGGGAGTATTTTGCTCCTTGGGGATGATCTAGAGTCATTATGTGGTCAGTGTAAAGAAACTCCTGATGCAATGATGAATGAACCCACCTCCGGAGTAGCTCTTCCCCCAAGTTATGTGAGGAGAGTCAGGTGCCTAGGCAGTGGGACATTTCCATGTGGTACATTTGGCTGGGAACATGTGGCTGAAGTGACATTCAGCTGCAGAGAAGTATGGCGGCTTGTAAACTCCCTGTGGGCAAAGAGAAGCACACATTACCATACGCAAAGCTTTAATCACCAAGTGCATGGGGGAAGAAGAAGTAACAAGTGTTGTGCTCAGTGTACAGTGCATGCTTATGTATCTAAAACATGTAGAAGTGTGCTACAGCATGGAGAAAATCCTGTATGCTACTGTAGCTACATTTATGCTCCAGTATGCATTTTAGGTAATATTCCCTAGACACTGTGAAGGGGATAGTGGTCCACACACACCAGTTATAAAGGCACTGCCCATTGTACCCTGCTTTCTTACTGCCACTGACATGCCCACTGGCCAGCCTGCTGCTGATGCCTGCCATACTGCCTGCATTCTCATGTTGCATTGGGGATTATGGACATTATTTTCTCCCTGTGCATTTACTTATTGACGTTATGAGCATGGCACCACATTCTAATCTTTGCCCACAGGAAATTTGCAAACAACCATGTTTCTCTGCAGCTGAATTTCACTTCAGTTATATGTCCCCAACCAAATGTCCCACAGGGAAAAGTCTCACTGCCTAGGTGCCTGAACCCACTATTTTTGTCTAAATACTACACTCTGTAAATACTATAAGACTGTTTTTGTTGCACCATTTTATACTCTGCTAAGGAATTCATATTCTGTAAATGTATTTTAATATTGTATAGTCAGCATGAGGTAGAAGACTTCTTTGTTCTGTATGTTGTTCACTGTCACTAGAGCATCTCTGTAAATGATTGTATTCTCAGCTTGAAGTATACTTTGTTTTGTTGTGTATGTTTGCCATTGTCAATGGAGCTTTGATCCCCGGGCCTCCACTGAAAACAGGCTCTTCTATGCCCAGTGGACTTCCCCGGTCATCAAACTGAAAATAAATAGTTTAGACACCATTTCTTTCAGACTGGTTTTATTTGGTAATACTGGAGGTGGCAGTCCCCAAGTGGCTAGCTAGTAAGATTGAGGATTTCATGTCATCTGTCAGAAATACGCTCTGGATGTAAAGATAATGCACTAGCCAAACACCTTTCTCTTCATAAAAGACACACAGGTTTTAAGTTCCAGATCCTGGCTCGCATAGACATGGGTGATCTTGATGGAGACGCCCCCAATATTCTGGAGAAACATGAACTCATGTGGCAATTAAAGCTGAACTCTTTTAGGAAGCCTGGACTAAATAACTACTGTTCAATTAAAAGTGTACTGGAACTTAGAAAATTGCCACATTGTTTACTTGACTAATTTTATTTTATTTTATTCTACCAGTTGGTTTTAAATACCATGTTAAATCAGTTTTAATTTAAGGGTATATTTTGTTTCCGTCATCATACACATTTTTCTTATTATTTTTTTTTTCTTTTTCTTGTTCTCTTTTTTCCACTTTATTCAAAACTGTGTGTAATAACAATACTAACTAATTATACAATAATATTTTTATAGATAGTTTTTAGGGTTCTTGTACACAGACCTGAAAAAGTCTAGAAGGACAAAAGCAATCATTGTTAAAAGTAGGTTATTAAAATAGAATATGATTTTTACAATTGATTTTTTTACGTGCAAAGTGTATATGTATATATATTTTTTGATTGCCAAATGGACTAAGGTTGATATATTTCCAGCCATGTAGTATATTGTCGTGGATAATGTCACAGACTTAATTGTTTGTTTGTGTCTTTCAGCTTTTCCCAGTTAGGGGTCGCCACAGCGGAACTCCGGTCCTCTAATGATTGGCAGTTGATTTTTACGTACCGGCTTGCCAGGCCTGATGCATAACCTTCAACGAAGGTATGCCCATTCACGCATGTCTCCATGCAGAAGACGCTCTAGCTGAGAATTGAACCGGACAGCATCTTACTGTGAGGCGACAACGCTACCGCAGCACCATATCACAGACTTAATAATCTGCTTAATAATCTGGTTAAATAAGATGTACCACATCATTATAAATTTTATTTAAAGTACATAAGGGTTATATTATTATGACACCTACTAAGTAGGGCAGGACCAGCTCAAATGTCACACTGACAGGGGAAGGGATGTGAATTTAACTTGTGTACCAATAACGCTTTGTTTCACAGCACAATAAACCACTCCATTGCCTGATAAAAAGTATATATATAGATTTAGAAAGCTTGTGAGGAAACTATTACTCTTGTTATTTTTGTTTTACTTGGATCGCATGTCTGTGTACTTAATAAAGGATATTCAACTGGAAACGGACTGGCTGCCTTGCTTGGATTACTTTCGAATACATTCTGTTCACTATTTCAAATTGTATATTTTTTATTTTTTTTACTTAAAACAAGTTTAAGTTCGCTACTTCTACTACTATTGTCTGATTTGATTAATATACAGTATTTTTTTGAGGGCAAGATAAGTATTCTTTGGCAACAACTACTTAGTGCAAACAATAAACCTGAGGGCATCATCTGATGAGGTGGTGTGAGAGTGGAAGAAAAATATCAGTTTCATCTAGCATATCCAGTGACTTTGAAGGAGTTGTTCTTTGTTGGTATGGCTTTTGCAGTATGCTTCAGCCCTTGAGAGTTGAGATGATGTCAGAAACTTTTTAAAGTCAACCATATTTGGGAGAAGCAATTGTTGCCATAAAAACTGATGAGAAAAGAAGATTCTGACTATTTTAGAAGTGGCATGGACAGAATTTTATTGTTAATACTATGAGCTGTTAATAAGCTGTATCCTCTAGTCCAAAGTTTAAATCCCTCAGCCTCTGATTGCTTATTGTGTTACTTTGAGCAAGTCACTTAACCAGAAAGTCCTCCCGGGTTGAATCTAAAAACGACAAGTAAATCAGTGCTCTGTCTTTGTTAACAAATGCAAAAAATGTTATGCCTGTATTTTGTTTTATTCTGAGTAGCTTTTCTGATGTTTGCAGTTGAAAGTTTTTTTTTTTTTTCCCTTTTTAGCATCTTTTGTATAAGGTTCATAGGTTGGTACTAGGCTATTGGCCCTAGGGCCTATACAAGCCTAGCCATAACAATTCCCTAGTTATTTCTTCCCACACTATTTACTTCCCTGGACCCCTGTCTAGCAGGGTGACTGACGTGATCCCCAGGGTGAATTTCCTTTCTCCCATCCAGTCATCAAGGTTCCTTTTGAAGAGGGCCAAAGAGGTGCTCTGCTTGACATGTATGGGCAGTCTATTCCAGAGTCTGGGGAGTCTCTGGGTCAGGAACCTATCCCTCCAGCATGTTTTGTTTATTGTGATGACAAGGTTTAGATCCCTGGAGAGTGTGGCTCTGAGGGATTGGGATTTCTTTAAGTGTAGCATGTCCAGCAGCTCTGGGTTTGACATGGCTTGTATGTTAAGCAGAGATCGCCTCTGAGTAGATGATATGTGACAGCGTATAGCTGGAGTTTTTAAGGCGGTCAGCACTGGGCATCTGCTTTAGGACTGTGATTCTTTTAGAGAGGTATTTCTGTGGCCTTTCCAGTTGTTGAAGATGTCTTGAGAGGTACATACCAAATGGGGCATTGTTCATAGGTTCATAGGTTCATACTAGGCTATCTGCCCTGAGGCAATTGTAAGCCTAGCCCGATTCTGTATGGCTTACGCCACCCCTTGATTTGAGTATACTGTGCCCTTTAAGGTTTAGTTTACTGTGCCTCTGTCTAATAGTGACACGGGAGTAATCCCTGGGACAAACCTACAATCCCCCATCCACCTATCGAGATTCTTCTTGAAGAGATTCAGTGAGGTGCTCTGCCTCAAATGAACTGGAATTCTATTCCAGAGTGAAGGGAGCCTCTGGGTTATGAACCTGTCCCTCCAGCAAGTTCTATTTATTTCTGTGCTGAGGTTCAAGTCCCTCGTGTGGCTCTAAGGGATTTAGATTTACTGAGGTGGAGCATGTCCATTAATTCTGGATTTGACATAGCTTTGTATGTCAGGCATAGATCGCCTCGAAGTAGGCGGTATGCAACTGAGTAGAGCTGGAGTTTTTTTAACCGAGCAGCATATGGCATCTGTTTGAGACCCTTGATCCTCTTGGTGAGATACTTTTGGGGTCTTTCTAATTGCTGCAGGTGTCTGGTAAGGTACAAAGGTACATCCCAAAAGGGGCATTGTATTCTATGATGGGCCTGATGAGGGATGAATAAAGGGGCACGATTACTTCTCTTGATCTAGATGTGAAACCCTTCGTGATGAGGTGGGCTATGTAGAAGGTCTTTCTAACCACTTTGGCAATGTGGTTTTCAAAGGAGAGATTGCTATCAACTTGGGTCCCCAGGTCCCTAATAACTTTCTCTGTACTTAATGGGTTTCCGCCTATGTGGTAATTTGTGGGCACATTGTTTTTGCCAAAGGGTATGACTATACATTTTTTGGCATTTAGCTTTAGACCATGGAGCTGGCACCAGTTATCTGTCTCTGTGAGACCTTTTTGAAGGATGTTTGTGTCAGCTGGAGAGTTGATTATGGCTCAGTTTGCAGTCATCTGCAAACTTGGTGAGCCATAGTCCTCCCACGTTTGCCTGTACCTCGGAAAAGTATATACCGAACAAGAGTGGTCCCAGGACAGAACCCTGTGGGATGCCACTTGTGACTGGTTTTGAGTCTGACATGGCTCCAGCAACTCTCACTCTGTGGGTTCTGTCTTTGAGCCAGTTTGCAACCCATCTTGTGACATAGGGGTTTATATTTAAGCTGGATAGCCTATCTATGATGTCCGAGTGGGGTATTGTGTCAGATGCCTTTGCAAGGTCCAGATAGGCTGTGTGGACTACCTTCCCTTCATCTATGGCTTTGGTGACTGTTTCGAAGAAGTCAACCAGGTTCAAAAGGCAGGATCTGCCCTTGACAAAGCCGAACTGGGTAGGATCTAGTGTCTGTAGGTCCCCAATGTCTTTGTTTATGAGCTCCACGATGATCCTCTCCATAGCCTTGCAGACTAAGCTAGTCAGGCTTATGGGGCGATAGTTTCCAGGGTCCGTAGAGGCTCCACCTTTGTGGAGTGGGACCACTGTTGCTGTACGCCATTCTGTGGGCACATATCCTGTAGTGAGGCTGAGATTGTATAGCTGTTTTATTTGAGGGATTAGTTCCTCTTGGAGTTCATGTAGGACGCAACCTGGGACGCCATCTGGTCCCATGGAAGCAGTGTTTTTTGCTTTGGTGAGGGCAGCCTTCACCTAAGCATCAGAGATGTTTGGGAGGCAGCCCTCTGCTGGGATAGATACTTGCTCTTTTGGGGGCGGTGGAGAAGTTTGCACTGAACCTGTCTGCCAGGATATTGGCGATGTCTGTGGGTTCAGTCTATTTTTTGTCATTTAGAATCAACTCAGAACAAGTCTGGGAGTTGCATCCCAGGTTTCCAACATAACTGAAGAAAGCCTTATGATTGTCTTTGGTGTCCTGTGCAATTTTTCTCTCGAAGCTGGCCTTGGAGGATTTTATGAGGGATCGTAATTTTTTGCTAGTACTGATCAGAGATGCCTTCCCTATTAGGGATTTTGCTCTATCATGTAGTAGCTTCCTCCTTCTGTTGTACAGTTTATTTATGGCAGGGGTCCACCAGACTGGACGCCTGCCTTTGGATGATTGGGTCTTGGTTTTGTTTGGGATAGCATGATCCATGCATTCCTGGAGATGTCTGTAGAATGCGTTTATATAGGATTCTGCAGTTTGGGCCATAGTTTCCACTGGTCCTGGGGCCTTGAAGGATTCCACTTCAGTTTTGAGAAGTGAGAAGTTTGCTTTTGAGAAGTTTTTCCCTGTGGTTTTCTGGGCTGGGGGTGGGGTCGGGATGTGGACATCCAGTGAGATTAATTTATGGTCTGATCTTACCAATGAGGGGTATACTTCTGGTGTGGAGCATAGAGTCCCCATGTTGGTAATGATCAGGTCTAGTATGTTGTCCCCTCTTGTGGGAGTGGTGACTAGTTGTTCCATAGCATTTGAGTTTATAATTTCCAGGAACCTTTGGGCTAAGGTGCTGGGGCTTGAGTAGTGCTCCCAGTCAATGTTTGGGTAGTTGAAGTCGCCCAATATAATGGTGTTCGGAGAGATCTTCGTGTTCTCCAATGTTTTCAGGAAAGCCGAGTGGGATTCCTGACTTTGAGAGGGTGGTCTGTAGGATGCTATAAACTGAAAAGCAGTCTTGCCCACTGTTAGTTGCACATGGATGGTCTCCGATACTTCGTTCAATGCCACTAATTTGGAGGTGTGGATATCCTTGATAAATATGGAAACTCCCCCTCCTTTTGTGGTTCGGTCCGGATTTTGGGGCCGAAAAGCATAATATGAGGTATAGCCTGGTAGTGCTGGGGTGCTCTCTGGAGCCTTGAACCAGGTTTCTGTCACTGCACAGATGTCAATGTTCTCCATACTGAGGAGAGCTTTGATTGCGTGCATCTTGAGGTTAAGACTTCTGGCGTTTAGCAGCATTACCCTTAGTTTCTTGTTCCTTGCGCTGTCTATGGAGGTGGGTTTGACTTTTGAGCCTTGCCTAAAAAAGGCACTATGGGGGTGGCAAGAGCTTTTGCCAATATCCGAAAGCCCAGTGGTAACAGGTGCAAGCCGTCCCAAGCGAAGCAACGTGGCTTGTCGAGCATGTCATCCCAGGCTGACAGACACTGGATCCCCTTTGAATGACACCAAAATTTTAGCCAGTTGTTAAAATCGATCATTTTGTCTTTGTACTGTGGCATCATTCTAGGGGAGGGCAAGATGCTGCTCAAGGTCAGGGTTATACCAGCCTGGGCTACATGATCAGAGAGCTCCTCTATGTCTCTTTTCATGTAGTCCAGGGAGGTATGTCTCAGGTCATTCACACCAGCATGTACAATGACCGAGTCATATTTGTATTTGCTTTGGAGTGACCTGAGTGCTTGCGTTATGTGGCGGATCCTAGCACCCGACAGGCAGCTCACTGTGACCTTCTCTTTATTCAGCCTGGTGAGTGGGATGTCAGTGTGCCTGACAATAGAGTCATCTATGACAAGAGTATCAGGTGTGTTATTCAGCCTTAAGGGCTGTGGCTGCTTGGCACACTGACTTTGTGGGCTATGTGTTGTGCATGTTTTGTTTTGAGGTAGCGTTTGCTTGGATGTCTGCTTTGGAGGTCTCTGTTGCTTAGGTAGAATTTTTATTTAGAGCCTCCGAGTATGTTTTTGTGTATTTATGTGTTTGGTTCGCTGATGTGGTGGGACTATGTGATACTGGAATTGTGTTGTGTGAGGTTACCTTCTCCTCCTGACTGATTACACCAGTTTTGAGATGAGAGAGCTCAGTCTCCAGTTTGGCTAAATAGTTGCATCTCTCACATATATTTGAACCTGTTTGGAGGAGGAGAGGGTTGTCCGTGTACATGAGACAGTTGTAACATTGCCTCAAAATTCCCAGATTCACCAGCTGGACTGGAGAGGAAACCATTGACTGACCTTTGGACATGCTAGAGTAATATAGGGAAACTGAATTTAAGACTGACCAATAGGGGACAGGGTAATCGTACAGAGTATAAGAGTAAGTAGTGCCTATGGTTTAATAGTGCTAACTTGTAGGATTACTTAATTGGACCAGTGAAGGACCTTAGAATGAGAATATGGTGTTTAAATTGAGAGATAGAGCAGTTCTAAGGGAAAAAGTGAAGAGCAGACTTTGTGGAGCCAGGAATAGTTTAAACCCAATTAGGCGGCGCTGCCCATTGTTGCGCTATGCACAAAAACATGCAAAACTGCGCAAAAGAGGGTTTTAAGAGAGGAAGATGAAGGAGTTTTGGAATTGACCCAAAATGGCCAATAAAACTACAGTTTCAAGTCAGTAACCACTCCCACAGGGGCAGGCAGGCTGCTCAATGTTTTTCACTGCCACTGATCAACAGAGAGACTTCCCTTTAGCCCAAGCAAAAAATGGCCTCACAGAAACTTACAAACAGTTCAAGAACAGCAAGCCTGTAACTGAACTTTTTTAAATCTCAGAAAAGTGGGAAAAAGCAAGATTTTTTTTTTGTTTTTTTGTTTTTTTCAGAGATAGCAGAGGTTCACAAGTATTAACAAGTTATAACAGTGCGGTAAATGACCCCACACAAGAGTGCTAGGCCAAAGACAGATAAAATGCAAGTTTTGAGAAAAAAAACGATTTTAAAAATAAGTGCAAACAGGAAATTCAGTAAACAGCTTTAGATTGTGCTCTAAATACAGTTACTAATGCAGAAATCAGGTTTAACAAGCCAGAAAATGCTCAAAATAGGTGGCTATGCAGAAAAACTTAGCAAATAAACAGAGGAAAAATACTTAAAATCTCAAAAGTGGCTCTTTTCTTCTCTCAGCGTTTTCTCCTCTTGGTGGGTGCTTCACCAACAGCCAACAAGCCTAAAAAGACGCCAAAACCACGAGGCAACCAGGTTTTAAGAGAGGAAGATGAAGGAGTTTTGGAATTGACCCAAAATGGCCAATAAAACTACAGTTTCAAGTCAGTAACCACTCCCACAGGGGCAGGCAGGCTGCTCAATGTTTTTCACTGCCACTGATCAACAGAGAGACTTCCCTTTAGCCCAAGCAAAAAATGGCCTCACAGAAACTTACAAACAGTTCGAGAACAGCAAGCCTGTAACTGAACTTTTTTAAATCTCAGAAAAGTGTGAAAAAAGCAAGATTTTTTTTTTGTTTTTTTGTCTTTTTCAGAGATAGCAGAGGTTCACAAGTATTAACAAGTTATAACAGTGCAGTAAATGACCCCACACAAGAGTGCTAGGCCAAAGACAGATAAAATGCAAGTTTTGAGAAAAAAATGATTTTAAAAATAAGTGCAAACAGGAAATTCAGTAAACAGCTTTAGGTTGTGCTCTAAATACAGTTACTAATGCAGAAATCAAGTTTAACAAGCCAGAAAATGCTCAAAATAGGTGGCTATTCAGAAAAACTTAGCAAATAAACAGAGGAAAAATACTTAAAATCTCAAAAGTGGCTTTTTTCTTCTCTCAGCGTTTTCTCCTCTTGGTGGGTGCTTCACCAACAGCCAACAAGCCTGAAAAAAAAATTGTATTTTATAATGTCTCTAATGAGGGATGAGTACAGTGGGAAAATGACCTCCTTTTTTCTGGATGAAAAGCCCTTAGTGATGAGGTGTGCCACACAGAAGGATTTCCTGACTGTTGTGGCGATGTGGTTATCGAAGGTGAGACCACTGTCCACCTGTGTCCCTAAGTCTGTTATCACACTTTAGGTGACTGCCACCTATGTGGTAATTCACTGGTACATGTTTTTTCCCAAAGGAGATAACTGTACATTTCTTAGCATTGAGCTTGAGCCCATGGCTCTAGCACCAAGCATCTGTTTTTGTAAGGCTCTTTTGTAGTGTATCTACATCATTTGGGGATTCAATAATGGCTCCCAGTTTGCAGTCATCTGCGAACTTTGTTAGCCAGAGTCCCTTAGTGTTGGTCTGTACTTCAGAGAAGTAGATATCAAACAAGAGCATTCCAGGACTGAACCCTGAGGTACTTCACTTGTCTGGAGCTGGATTTGGAGTCAGCTACTTTTACAGTGTGGGTTCTGTCAGTAAGCCAGTTGGCAGCCCATCGAGTGACGTAGGGATTAATGCCCAGCTTAATAAGTTTATCTATGATTCCAGAGTGGGGGATGGTGTCAAAGGCCTTGGTGAGGTCCAGATAGGCTGTGTGGACCGCCTTACCCTCGTCCACGGCTCTGGCAAGGTTTCCATGGAATGAGTATATTTTAGAGTGTGATTTGACATGGGTAGTGTAGAGGAACTCATTCTTTAAGTTTAGGTGGGGGTGATAGTAGTAGTATGGTTGGCCAGTTAATATTTGCTAAGATGGAGTGGTGTTATTGGACTTTGCCCCAGCTGGGGAATACTGTATTGGATGTAAGTGAATGTTTATTTGAAATAAGTATTTTGTGACCTGACTGTGTTAAACCTTGAGATTTCTAGATGGTAACTGTAGGGTGCCAATCAGTATTTAGACTGGTTAATTTAAAATATCCAAATAATTGCCATTTATGTTTTTATGGCTCACCTTACTGGGCAGCTAGTCCACCTCCTTTTCCGTTCAGGGGTCAGGAACTCCCTGCCTAGTGTGCAAGTTGGCTCATGAGCATTTGAAGTCTATTGAATATAGGTTAGATTATTTATTAATAGTGATCCCTCTATCTGAGAATTTAATTATTGAGTAATTAATAGTTGTTTGAAATAGATGAGCTGCCCACATTTTAGTTGAATGCAGATATTAATTCATGCTGGGGAGCAAGCTACATTCCATGGTTGGTTGGTTGTTGTCTCTGCTGGGGGATCTTAGCTCAGCAGCTAATTGATGTTGGCTGTTTGTCTGATGAAGAGGTCAGGTTGATTGACCATGCCTTACTTTGGTGAAATGTTATAGAAGGCAATGTATGCAAGTTGTGTTCATGGAAGACATGTTCCTTGAATGGACTGAAAGCTCATAATATAATATTTTAGCTGCTTGCTTGCAAAGAGGTAAATAAAGGTGATTTTGTTTAAATAGTGGCTGGGTGATACAATAGAAGATAAACTGCTAGAAATGTGATCTCTGTTGATTCTAACAAGACATTTTTGCACAGTATCAAATAAAAAGTTAGTAAGCAGAGTAAACTACAATATTTTTACAAGAGGAGGCTGTGTGGAAGACAAAAGACTTGAAGGTTTGATCCATGAACCAGGGATTAGATAAGTTACTGTTAAGCAGCATGCGGTTGCATGGGAATGGCCCATGCAGAGGTTGGTGCAGCATTGCAGTGATTCATTGTCCCATGATGAGCTACCAAGCTGGGAGTTCAAATGCACTTGCATAAGATATATGTTGATATTAGCATAATGATAAGCAGATAAAAACAGGTTGGGAAATGAGTTCTTAATGATATGCATGTAGTTGTAATTCATACTTACATCTTGGGGAAATTGTGCACTAGTGTGTAGCTGAAAGTAAATGGGCAAGGCACACCAAAAATGTGGGTGTTGTAGGCAGTGAAAATGCTAGAAATAGTAGCACTGGTTGTGTGGCAGCGTACTGCAGTGGTTAGTGCTCCTGCTTTCTAACAGTATGTGAAAGTGGCATCCACTGTCAAAGATAACTACTGTCAGCAGAAACCATGTCATAATTTCCCCAATTAGGGGGCAACTGCTTATTTTTAGAGTAGATTGGAACTTTGCAAGTTGCAGAATAATGCTGGGTATACCCACAGCAGAAAGGGTGCACTCATATTTAGCTGCTGTGCTGCTGCTCAGAGTCTTAGGGACCCTTCCAGTACTAGGAATGATGCACTTACAATGTCACATTTGTCTGTGGGTGAGGCCATGTCTTACCTTGAGCTGTAGGTGGATGTCAACCAGAACAGAAACAATTCCACTTTGTCATATGACATAGACTTGGGTATATCTCTCTCTCTCTCGTTGTAATCATCAGCGTTGCATGAATGCCATCATCAACGTGTTGTCATGCCCAAACTTTTACCTGTGTCATTGTAACACTTCTATGTCCTGTGAATGCACAAAGACACACCAGCATGAACATGACTCCCTGTGCTTACACCTGTGTAGGACATTTTTAGTATAGGAAAGTGGAGTGCCAGGTGAATGTGAGGACAACACTTTCACCACCAAAGTAGTGAAGAAAAGATAAGTTGTGATTGCAGGAAGGTTAAGCCTTTGTAACAGACAGTTTGCAGTATCACAGATGCCTCTTTCTTATCCATTTTCAATTCTAATAAATCAATCCATATCTGAAAATAAAGTCCCCAGGCTGTGGAAAAAAAAAATCATCCGTTATTCCACCACATTCCTTTAGTTATTGAAAGCTTTTGATATGATCTCCCACCAAAAACTCTTACATAAACTCGCATCCTAAGGGCTTACCAGCTCTTCACTGCAGTGGTTCCATAGCTATCTCTCAAACAGAGCACAAGCAGTGAAATGGCGAAATTATTTTTCCACCTTCTTGTCAGTAAGCATTGGTGTCCCACAAGGATCCAAACTAGGCCTCATGCTTTTTCACCATATTTATCAATTATCTCCACTGCCACAAAAATGCTACCCTAGTTTAATATGTTGATGACTTGTCCCCAATCTGCTCTGCAATCTCTCTCTCTTAAACTTCAAAACCTTACACAACAATCCTTCTTATTGATTGAAACATGGCTAAGTAATGTGCAACTATGGTTTAACCCTAAAAAAAAACTAAATTACTGCTTTTCACCCAACAGCACATTTCTACCAATCACCATTATTCACTATCATATCTGCCATATATCATATCAGGGAAGATTTAAGACAGGCACTGGGTGGCAGTGAAGAGTTACCAAATACCTGGGTAACTACAGCAGAGCTAGTAAGAGAGATGGCTAGAAAGGTGCTTGGTGTGACGTCTGGAAAGAGGAAGCAGGACAAGGAGACCTGGTGGTGGAATGAAGAAGTAAAGGAGAGTATATAGAGAAAGAGGTTGGCGAATAAGAAGTGGGATTGTCAAAGAGATGAAGAAAGTAGACAAGAGTATAAGGAGATGAGGTGCATGGCAAAGAGAGAGGTGGCGAAGGCTAAAGATAAGGCGTATGAAGAGTTGTATAAGAGGTTGGACACTAAGGAGGGAGAAAAGGACCTCTACCGATTGGCTAGACAGAGGGACCGAGCTAGTAAAGATGTGCAGCAGGTAAGGGTGATAAAGGACAATGAGGGAAACATACTCACAAGCAAGGAGAGTGTGTTGAGCAGATGGAAAGAATACTTTGAGGGGTTGATGAATGAAGAGAATGAGAGGGAGAGAAGGTTGGATGATGTGTGGATAGTGAATCATGAAGTGCAGTGGATTAGCAAGGAGGAAGTAAGGATAGCTATGAAGAGGATGAAGAACGGAAAGGCTGTTGGTCCTGATGACATACCTGTGGAAGCATGTGGAGGTGTTTAGGTGAAATGGCAGTGGAGTTTTTAACTAGATTGTTTAATGAAATCTTGGAAAGTGAGAGGATGCCTGAGGAATGGAGAAAAAGTGTTTTGGTACCAATTTTTAAGAATAAGGCTGTTGTGCAGAGCTGTAGTAACTGCAGAGGGATTAAACTGATCAGTCACAACATGAAGTTATGGGAAAGAGTAGTGGAAGCTAGGTTAAGAAGGGAGGTGATGATTAGTGATCAGCAGTATGGTTTCATGCCAGGAAAGAGCACTACAGATGCAATGTTTACTGTGAGAGTGTTGATGGAGAAGTACAGAGAAGGTCAGAAGGAGTTGCATTGTGTCTTTGTGGATTTAGAGAAAGCATATGACAGGGTGCCTAGAGAGGACTTGTGGTATTGTATGAGGAAGTCGGGAGTGTCAGAGAAGTATGTAAGAGTGGTACAGGATATGTACGAGGGTAGTGTGACAGCGGTGAGGTCTGCGGTGGGAGTGACAGATGCGTTTAAGGTGGAGGTGGGATTACATCAAGGATCAGCTCTGAGCCCTTTCTTATTTGCAATGGTGATGGGCAGGTTGACAGACTAGATCAGACAGGAGTCCCCATGGACTATTCTGTTTGCAGATGACATTGTGATCTGTAGTGAGAGTAGGGAACCGGTGGAGGAGGCCCTGGAGAGGTGGAGATATGCTCTAGAGAGAAGAGGAATGAAGGTCAGCAGGACTAAGATAGAATATATGTGTGTGAATGAGAGGGAGGATAGAGGAATGGTGAGGATGAAGGGAGTAGAGGTGGCAAAGGTGAATGAGTTTAAGTACTTGAGATCAACAGTTCAGAGTAATGGTGAGTGTGGAAGAGAGGTGAAGAAGAGAGTACACGCAGGATGGATTGGGTGGAGAAGAGTGTCAGGAGTGATTTGTGACAGACGAGTACCAGTAAGAGTGAAAGGGAAGGTCTACAAGAGGGTAGTGAGACCAGCTATGTTATACGGGTTGGAGACAGTGGCATTGACAAAAAGGCAGGAGTCAGAGCTTGACGTGGCAGAGTTGAAGATGTTAAGATTTACACTGGGTGTGATGAGGATGGACAGGATTAGGAATAAGTATATTAGAGGGTCAGCCCAGGTTGGAAGGTTTGGAGACAAAGCCAGAGAGGCAAGATTATGTTGGTTTGGACATGTGCTGAGGAGGGATGCTGAGTATATTGGGGAAAAAGATGCTAAGGATGAAGCTACCAGGTAACAGGAAAAGAGGAAGGCCTAAGATAAGGTTTATGGATGTGGTGAGAGAGGACATGCAGGTGGTTGGTGTGACAGAGTAAGATGCAGAGGACGGGAAGAAATGGAAACAGTTGATCTGCTGTGGCGACCCCTAATGGGAGCAGCCAAAAGAAGAAGATCTGCCAGCAACACCATAATAGAACAAGTAAACCACACAAAATTACTGGGAATCATCATAGAAGACAAGTTGAAATTCTACCACTATGTGTCACATGTGGTTAAAAAAAAAATCATCAAAAACTAGGCACATTATAGAGATTAGAGACCTACCTCACTGACATAGCCAGAAGACGTATAGTTTCTACTTTTTTACTGCCATCACTTCTATATGCTACCCCAGTCTTCACTAAACTTCGTCTCACTACTATCCAAACTTGAACAATGTTATGAAAACATAGTCAAATTTGCTGTAAACTGTAAAAATAGAACACACCATTGCCTAGCCCTCAGAGAATTAAACTGGTTAAAACTACACATCACCTAGCTCTTTCTTCAAACGCGTAATATTCAAACCCAAAACATCGAAAACACTAAACTGCGAATGACCACATCCGCAAATTTTTTCCTAGGGAAAAAATTCATAAGGCCACAACCAAACAACACAAACTTCACAATCCTAATCAAGTGGGGGGGGCTTCACCCCCCACCCCCCTAACTAAATATACCAACTCCGAGATTGCTCAGCGTTGGGGAAAAGGGCAAACTGCAAGAACGGCCCAATGAATTTTTTCCCTAGAAAAGTTGCAGACATGGCTGTTCGCGGTTTAGTGTTTTCGATTTGAATATTACGCCTTCGAAGACGAGTGTCTTCGATCGCGTAATAGGGAATCGACTTCTCTATAAGCCAGACAATTGCCCAGCCCTTAGCAATGTAATCCGATAATAATCCTTCAGTAGATTTTTATGATGTAGAGCAAAATCACTAATCACTATAACCAAATCATCTAATAATGCTGGTAACTCTTTATATTCAAATAGTGTAGCTAAACTATGGAAATGCATCCTCCTACCACTAAAATCCATTCAGAATGCAAACTTATTTATAATACAGCTAAAACTTCACCCATCAAATCAATAGATCTGCTTCTGTACATCTCCAAGATAAATGCAACTGTTATCTTCAGCCTGCCATATTGTCAGTTTCTCTTCATTCAGAATCCTATAACCCACAACCAGTCTTTAATACATGAATAGTTTTACTAGCATCTCCCCGCTATATACTTTATTTTGTGACACTGCTCAACCACCACCCCTGTACTTCTAATGTAAACTTTATGATAGCTTTATGTATAATTGTCTCTGAAACTGCTTTACACCCAACCTCTTAACTACAATATTAACATTTTGTGAACTACCTAGTTCTTCCCC
The DNA here is from genome assembly GCF_019279795.1 of Protopterus annectens. Lineage (NCBI taxonomy): Eukaryota > Metazoa > Chordata > Ceratodontiformes > Protopteridae > Protopterus > Protopterus annectens. Next base: position 1,486,956,734 of record NC_056729.1, on the reverse strand, counting down.
TCATCTCCATTTTTTTAATTTCTAAGCAATAATGACTTAATCTTTATCTGTCTGAAAAAAAAACTAATACACCCCTTCAAATGGTCAGTGTTCAACATCTAGTAATGCAAGAGTACATTTTAAACTGTAACAGTTGCCTCTAGTTTCATAAGAATGTAGTCTAATTAGCAAATGTATGTGTAATTGTTAATATAATCATTTTATTTAATGTCTGTTTATGTATATTGCTTAATGTCTGTTAAAATGTGTAATATGTTAGAGCTTTTCTCTCTGAGCCTCAGCGGAAGAGGTTATTTTTACTAAACACATTTGGACTCACCCAGTAAACAAAAGCAAAATAAAATAAATTAAATGAATTAAATAAAATATGTGTTAGGTAGCTGGGTTTGCAGAAACATAATTTGAAATCACTGTATATAAAATATGGGTACAATGTCAGACATTTATTTTATTTGACTTTATTTACATTATGGTTATTGGGAGAGCACTGATCACAGCATAATCAATTGCAGGCTCAGCCTAGGTTAGATTCAAAACAGTAGCAACAAAAACCTAACAATTACAACCAAAAAGTGAAACACAAAGGTAATACAGGTCATAAAAAAGAGAGTTTCCATATGAACGGAAAAGTGAAATTAGAGGAAGTATCAAGAAAAGAGTCAGAAGCAGGTTTAGCCATGAAACTTGTAGGAGATTACACTGGTGTTTAGCGGACAAAGCAAGAAATAAGTAATGGTAAAGCCACAGAGTCCAAGGAGACAGAGGAACTGAGAAAGGTAAATGTGGTTAACATTATGATTAAAAAAAACACAGTATAAGTAGATAGTTCCTGGACTTTTTTTTACATGGCTAAATTACTGAGAAGTAAAAAAGCTCCTCCAGAACCATCCAAGCCATTTATTGAGCAGCATTAGCAAGGAAGGAACCAGTTTCACTCATAGCAAGGCTTGTCAGCTAAATAATTCAGCTAAATGATTAATCTCCTAATAGCCTAAACTCATAAAATGACACATATAACCAGTGAAATAAAAACCTTATGAAACAATTTGAATAAATGTGATTACATGTCATTCAAACCAGGCTTGAATAAACCCCTAAAAATGCAATGCAATCTATGTTCTGTCTTTTATAATAATATCTGTATAAAATCCTGAGTGCAGTCAATGTCATACAATATAAATCTAGCTGTACCACATTCCATGGTATGCCTAAATAAGGCATTATATATTTTTTTCACCTGTGTACCTGATGGTACTTGTTCACTGATCCTTTGGTTAAACATTGTTTTATTTTGAGCTACATGGAAAGCCCCAGAGTAGTATTGTTATATCACACGTAATCAATTTTTAATATCAAAATTTCTGTTCATGTTTGCTGTAGAAAAACTCATAGTGTGCACAGTAAGAGAACAGAATTTATGACCACAAGAAGTGCAGCCCTACAGGTAACACACAGTGTATACAATAAACCAGCTGTCTTATAAGATGAAAAAGTTTGTTTCAAATAAGTAAACTTACAGGATTAATCCAAAACTGTCCCAAAAAATTAAGAGTCAGTAACAAAGACCAGTGTTTATCAGTAATAGGTCTAATCCTATGAATATTGGATTATTGATCTGTAGCAATAAATCTCTAAATTGTTATCAAGAGCACTTTTTGCATCCTTGTCATGGAACTGTAATAAATCAGCTTTTATAGAGACATTTTGAACTTCATTCCTAACTTTAACAAGATAACCAGATGTATAACCTGTACTATGGAATCTATCAAACAAGTCATTAGAAGCTTTATAAAACCCTTTTTCAGAATCACAAGTATGTCTAGTTCGGATAAACGGTCCCTTGGATATATTTTTACCACGTCTTAAATAACTTATCTAGCCTGTTTAAAAGATAAATTGTTGCATCATTTTATAAATTGTTGCATAATTTTATCAGTAACAATTTGCAAATTCTTATTTCAAATCTATAAGTCCTTATTTTCAAATTGGAGGTTTTAGGACAACTTTTAAATGTGTGCTTTCTTCTTAGTAAAACTTCTCTGTCAATAATTATAATACTGTACTGTGATTAACTTATAAAATTAGTTGCCTTCTTTGGAGGACTTGAAACTTCAAAGCCACACTGACAAAAAACAAGAGGAGACAAATGAGACTTCCACTTTAAACTTTCCTGGTTTGAATCATGTTATTTAGTAAAGTATTCAGAATAGGCATAGTCTGCTGTTGGGTACTTGGATAAAAAATATTAAAGTATATTCTTCTGAGAAATGTATTTCAACTATTACAGAAAATAAATAATTTATACAAATACTACCAATATAGTTAATGTTTTCCACACACCTGTTTGTGATATACTTAACTTCTCAAAATTCTAATGACAACTGGATGCCTACCTTTCTAAGCTTACTGTCATTTTATCTGACCTTGCAAAATGTTGGTTAAAATTAGAGATTGCCAAATATTCTATCACAGTTCATTATTAATCCAGTTACAATTAGCAAATCAGCAGTTGTGATTTTTTTTTACACCAGTGTGTAAGCTTTTTCTCTTATGTTCCCTAAATTGCTATTTAAACGTTATCAACTCTTTCAAGAATCTGGCCTTTCTGATTTATATATTAATCAGTTTGAAACATTGTTACTCAAGCTTAATGTTGATTACTCTCATCTTAAAACATGTGAAACTATAACCCTTTTCCTTCTTGAAATAAAACATTTTGCTGCTGTGTTAGCTAGTAAATCAAACATAATTTTCCTAATTGTTTCTTTTTCATTCTGGGTTTACTCCAGGCATATAAACACAAAATAATACTCAAAATATTGAGTTTATAATTTTAATGAGAATATCAAGTTACTATTTTCTCCGTTTTTATTGATGAATCTAAGATTATTGACAGATATGACCATACTTTTTATTTCATACATTGCAAAAATATGTTTTTCATAAAGCTGTCATAAACAGTGAATTTCTTCATAAGAGCTCTTATCATTTTCTTTGGATAAGTAATACTTCCTTACAACCATTCTAGTTCTAGTCCATAGCCAGCGATGCTGACTTTTACCCTGTCTAGTCATTTTATACATGGTTCTTTACTACATCTTACTTTGAATAAGGTATCTAAATTCTGCATTTTGTAGCCTTTAGATAAATTTGCTGCTTTCACTGACAGTATAGTATTGCACATGATCATTTATAAAAATTGATGTTCCTTGAATCACTTCTGCTGATGATCAGTTTTCCTTGTTTTAAATTATAAACTGAATCTGATCAAATCTATTTATTTGTTTTGAATGCTAAAAATTAACTTCTAAATCTTTCTTTCACGGTGTTTATGGATTCCAAATAGCTTGTTGTTTTCTTTACTCAGAGCACTAAAAAGGTATTTAAGAAGAGTCTTATAAAGTCATGAAAAATATCAAAAATGTCATGATTAGATATGCCATGGGGCCTCAGTATTAAGAAATATATTTTCTAGCTGAAATTTATATAAATTGTTGTTGGTTTCCATTTCCTAAATGATTTTTAAATCTGTACACTAATTATGAAGTTTATTTGGTTTTTCAAAGCCACACGTTTCCAATAAAAAAGTGACATTTCCTAAATAGTATGGAAACCTAAAACTCCTTGTGTTTAATAACTAGAAATTTTCAGTCATTGATATTTGGGCACAAGTTTGAGTTTGCCTTCGGTGTGTAGGTATACTATAAATTATATATATATATATATATATATATATATATATAAGAATGTGTATCCTTTTTCGCAGTACACTATATTAATTTACCTTGTGTCTTTTTTTTAAACAAGAAACATCTCTTTTATCATGTATGACACAGGCCATGTTACATTATGTAAATGACAATAAACCATAGCAACACAATCTCAGTTGCAAACATTATACATTCCGAACCATGTAACACAACTGTTGTTGCAAACATTATATATCACTTTTAAGATATGCAGTCATTGTTAGTCAGCCATTACATAACTCATTCAAATCCTGCCTTCTTTTAAGCCTCATTCCTTCTTTTCATGTATTGATCTCACAGTCCCCATTTTTTCCTATGCAATTTGCTCCTACTCTTTTCTAAAGATACCAGTTCCAGTTGTTTTAACTCTATTACTATCTTCACTACTAGTAAAGTTGGTTTAGACTTTCATTTCCATTTTCTAGTAATTGATTTATTTTGGCAGCCACCATAATTAGACTCAGCAAGACTTTACTATGTCTAGGCATTTCTGAGTTTGTATCATAGCTCAAAAAAATTATTTCCCCAGTCACTCCAAACTGCTCAGCCAGCATCTCTGACACAGCAGTCTGCAGGGAATTTTTAAAGTCTACCAACTCATTACACTCCCAGAAAATGTGTTCCTGACTACATCTCTCTGCGCCACCACACCTCCAATACCTGCTATCTACCTGAGGAAAAATTCTTTGAAGTATGCTTGGGGTATAAAAGTACCTAAGTAAGCACGTCCAAGCAAATATCCAAAATCTTCTAGATTTTGTTGCATATTTGGGACACATACATATATCCCCCATTGTTTTTTTGTGAATTGCTTATCTAATTTTTCTTCCCAATCCTTCCTAACCTCCTCTGATTGATTCTTATAGTTGTCATGCAATATTTTGTATGCTCTACTAATTATTGCTTTCGTAATGGCAACTTCTGTTCTAGATTCTACTAAAAACTCTGCCAGTGCTGGTCTTTTGTTTAAGACCCCCCCCCCCTGTTTCTTTCTCTTTGCCTGTATTCTGATATCAATCCTCAATGTGGAAGGGAATCTTTAGCTGGCAGTCTAAATAAGTTCTTGGCATCTTCCCGTTCTATTACCTTTCCCTCTCTAGTTATTTGCTTCCAGTACCTTAGTTCCTTTGCCTGTTTTCTCTAATACATTCCCAACCCCTCTTGCCTATTGTCTGTATCCCTAATTGCAGTCATCCCTAAAAGCAGAATCTCTTTTATCCATTCCCTTGTTGGCTTGGTTCTTAGAAACCCTTCTGCTACTTCATGAATATAATATTTTGTATGATTATTGTTTTTCTCCTTAAAGGTCTGCATCCAAAATCCCAGTTTCTCCTTGTTACTTGAGCTTCCCCACTGTTTCACCATCATCTCTTTCCATTTTGAATTATAGTTTTCTGGTTGTGCTGTGTATAGAAGCTTAACTGTGTTGCTCTGAAATACCCCTTCAGCTTGGGTAATCCCACTCTTCCCTGTTCTGTTGGAAGAATAAGCTTATCCCACTTCTCTTGCCATCTTCCCCTCCCAGAATAAACCCTTCAGCTTTTTAATTGCTATCCACAACTTCTCCTTTGGTTGACAAAAATATGCCGGATCAGTGTATATGACAAAGAAATTAAAAACATTTGAACTGCTTGTATCTTAATATAAATATCCATATAACAGAGCTTCCATTTTCTGAGTTTTTGCAATATATTTTTTTTTACTCTTCCCACATATGCTTAGCTGCCAAACCAGTATCATTTTTAATCTGTACTCCTAAATACTTCATTGTATTGCTGAACCAGTTCATATGTGAGTACATAATTTACCACTATTGCTTTTGTTTTTGCTTCATTAATTTTGTATCCGAAAATGGTTTGAAACTGTCTCAATATGTTCTCTTTCTGGTTCTGTCAGGTATAGAATAATTTCTACTGCAAATAGAGCTGTTTTTTCTTAACTACCTTACCCATTATATCCTTGAGTTTCTGAGTCCCTTATTTTCTTTGCCATTGGTTCTAAATATAATGCAAATAACAAAGGGGAGAGAGGATACCTCTGCCTGGTTCCTCTGCTCAAGCAGAGATTATCAGAGAGGACCCCGCCCACTTTAATTTTCACCTCTGATCCTTCATATAGTTTCCTAATCAATTTTATAATTTTATCGGGGAATGCAAATGCTTCCATTGCTCTGCTCATAAAATCCTAGCTTACTCTGTCAAATGCTTTCTCTACATCAAGAGCCACCATCAGCAGTGGTATTGTGTTGCATTCTGCTTTCCTCTGGATCATCACTGTTCCGTTTTTGTTGTGAAATGTTTGCCTCCCTCACAATACCAAATTGATCCATATATATATCAATTTTGGCATAATTTTTGCCATTCTATTAGCCATTACAGACATAAACACTTTGCAATCATGACTGGAATGGAAATGAGCCTATATGAAGCTTGGATCTGATGGATCTTTACCCTTTTAAGGTAGTACAGCTACTACCACTTTCTTCCAGGATGTTGGTATTTCTCCTCTTAAAATACCTTTAAATAAAACCTTCCAGAGCTTCAGTTGTATACCTCTTAGCTTCCAAACTTCCACAGGAATACCATCTAATCCTGGGGACTTTCCTGTAGTTTGGTTATACATAAAAAAACAAAAAAAACAAATGTAAGGCACTTAGGAAGGACAACTAGTACTGCACAACACGAAGGTTCTCAATACAAACAAAACACACTGTGTATAATGTGTTTTGTTTGCATTTAAAACATTCATGTTGCGGATTAATAAACCTCGTACACTGTGGTTGCAGTACTAGTCGTCCTTCCTAAGTGCCTTACATTTGGGTTTTGTTGGTGTATTTTCTTGGCACTTTTCTTCTAATTTTTGGATTTATTTGGTTATATGTCACCATTTTATCTCATTTCCTCCTTTCCTAACTGTTAGTAATTGAGTCTCCTCTCCCTCTAGCCATGGCATATATAATTCTTCTGTAAACATTTCCATTTGTACCTTTTCTTGATTTCCATATTTCTCTGCTTTACACAGACTTTCATAGAATTTCTAAAATATTTGTAATACTTCTACAGGATCCCTAGTTATCTTCCATAGAACTTTCATAGAATTTCCAAAATATGTCTAATATTTCTACAGGATCCCTAATTATCTTCCTTGTAATAATAAACTCCACAAGCTTGGTGATGGTCCTTTCTACTTTCTGTTATCTGAGTAATTTACCTTATGTCTTGAGAGAATTAGTCTTATGATTTTCTAAATTGGTCTCTTCAGCTCAGTTAAAGGAAATTTGCATTATATTTCTGTCTTTGGCCAGTAGCCCTAATATACTTTTAAATGATACTACAATTCAAGCTGATAATTTTTTCCTTGCTGAAATCATGGGAAATGCTAGAGCTTATTCTTATTTTTTCTGAGATTCATTCCTGTTTCCAAAAAGCCTTTTCCTCTGAATAGGTATGCTTCAATATTAAATCTTAACTCATTCAATTTTGTCTGAACCATATAGGTTGCAAGATATTGAAATTAATTTACTTGAATCTCTTAAGTGTTTTCAATAAATACTACACTTGTCAGAACTATAATATTTTTTTATGGGACAATATATATGTGCCCAGTTATCCAGGGGAGATAACTATACAAATACATTTGGAGTGATTATCACGTGGGACTCTCTGGGGGGAAGAAACTTTAAAATACTTCCTTTTTCTAGGCTTCTCTAGAGTTGCCATCTGATGTTTGACAATGCGTGCAGTCCTCCATCCAAGTTAGCTTTTTTGTAAACTTGTTTGTGTGTATTTTTCAGAACCTGATATTCATCATTACTTCTAGTGTAAAATGATGGCCCCATTCTGGACATTTATTAGAAGAGAATTAAAAGTCAGATTAATTATGCCATGTAAACTGGATTGGACTCAACTGGTGTTTGGTGAGCTGGATGTTGTGAAGGATCTGGAGGCATGTGTATTTACATGCATTTATTTTGTAGTAGCAAAATTTTGTATTATTGCCATGTGTCTGTCTTCTTGAGATGTTTTTGTCAGTCATTTTAAAGTTTTAAATAAATTTCTAAATGTTTTAGGGATAAAATCAAGATTTGAAAATGTTCAGTGATTGGAAACCAGCTTGACTGACATTATCAGATATTTTTCCTGTATGTATTACTTTATCAAGGTGGTATTGATAAGCTTTTTCTACTTCTATTTTTACATTCCTGGATTGTTTTGCTATACTATACAGTGTTTCAGTGTTATTCTTATTTGTGCTTTTGGTTTTATAAAAAAGTAATGTATATAAAAGATATTATTAGACAATGAAAAGAGAAAAGAATAAAGTAAGGATAGTAATCTCAAATGA